>NC_048409.1:28442915-28448730 GCF_013103735.1 Etheostoma cragini
TAATAATATACCATGAGGACAGCATCTATAATAATATACCATGAGGACAGCATCTATAATAATATACCATGAGGACAGGTTTTCATATCTCACCTTTAGGTTGGTGTTGGTCTTAAAGCGAGTGGCTTTATAAAACCATGCCCCTGCCTCTGTGTGATGTTATTAATCTTTAACATCTTCAGAGGAGAAGACGTCCAGAGTCATGTGAGACGCTGCACTTTACTCTCTGCAGGAGGACGATGTGTGTTCTCCACTCCCGGGGAGGAAGACACGGCTGCTGATAGAGGAAATTAAATACATTATAACAGGTAAATATCCCAGACTCACTCATGCTATGACTGCTGTGTGTGTGTGTGAGTGTGTGTGTGTGTGTGTGTTGTGTTATGGTTGTCTATGCTAGTGGATGCCAAAAATTTCCCTCTGGATGAATAAATAAAGTGGATAAATCTGACTATCTATCTATCTGTCTGTCTGTCTTCCTGTCTGTCTGCTACTTTCTATTTAAATTTTAAATTATTGTTGCACTATTGATTGTAAGGTGTAAAACATCATATATATATATATATATATATATATATATATATATATATATATATATATATATATATATATATATATATATATATATATATATATATATATATGAATGAAAATATAAGGCCAGTATTTCTGAACTATAGTGGTCTCTACTCTTTATTTGACATATTTGCTCCATCTTTACCCTCACACTGCCTGGGGATCAATAAATACTATAACTTAAATAATTAAATTAAACTGGATCTCACTCAAAACACCATGATTTCCAAGTGTGTATGTGTGTGGAAGCACCACAGACACACAATAACACCCCAAATCCCCGAAATTAAAAAGTGATTTTATTTTATAATATGGGCACTTTAAGGCACTTTAAAAGGTGCTAAAAAAAAACTCTCTGTTCAGATCCAACAGCTACAGGGCAACATTTACTGGAGTTGTGTTTTTCCATTTATCCAATAAGTTAGTCCAATGTTTCCCAAACTTAGGATCGGGACCCAAAATGGGTCGCAGACACGTTTTATTGGGTTGCCAATTGGCAGAGAGCAGACTAAATACTCAGCATGACCTCAGAATGACCTCAGAATGACCTCAGAATGACCTCAGAATGACCTCAGAATGACCTCAGAATGACCTCAGAATGACCTCAGAATGGCACTTTCACAAACCGAACTTAGACTAGATCAGCTGTTTGATATCTTTTCTGTTTTTGTTTACTTTTATAATGGAGTAAATATACTTCATATGAATTTAAATTCATGGTTTGTTCCGTAACTTTGGGTCCCGGGGAGACACCAAATTTCTCTTTTGGGTCTTGAGCTGAAATAGTTAGCCCAACCTAAAAAAGTCTCCTTTTGTCTCCGTTTTGGTCTCTTTGTCTCTTTTTCTGTTCCATGTTCCTCTTTCTAACACTTACCCCTATTTACACATCACTGTAGTTAAGTGAAATAAAATGAAATGACGTTATCAGGTAATAAGACGAGGGTAAGAAGCTGTGAATCCAGCTCTCACCGCCTCGTTTTACTGCTTTAACCCATAAAACACTCCTGACTCGTACCTCCTCTGCAGGTTCCAGATGTTGACCAGGTGGTTAACTCTCACAGCTCTCTTATTGGCCGTCTCAGCGAATCCGGATCGAGCAGCTATGGGTCGGGTCACTCCGGGCGTCGCACCGACCCGCGGGGTCAAAGGTCACCCGGGGGACGAGCTGACTTTAGTCTGTGGAGACGGAGCCAACGCAGGTGTGTAAAGACGACAGATTCCCACTCCTACCGCGGGAATAGGGACGCTCGGTCGGGGGCTTTTGCGTCGTCAATTTCCATTACATTTTATTTATAGTATCAATTCATAAGAAGAGTTATCTCGAGACCCTGTACAGGTAGAGCAGGTCTAGACCACACTCTATAATTTACAAGGACCCAACAGGTCTAGTAGTTTCCTCCAGAGCAAGCAGCAGTACGACAGTGGCGAGGAAAAGCTCCTTTTAGGCAAAAACCTGGGACTGGGACTGGGACAGACCCAGACCCAGACCCAGACCCAGACCCAGACCCAGGCTCTTGGTAGGCGGTGTCTGACGAGCGGTTGGGGTTCATACAGGTTCCCTGGGACTAGTGTATTGATTTTGACTGCAAGACCACTTAGATATTACACAGCACTAACTGTCATCTAATCTGTAGTAGATCTGTATTCCTGGTAGATTATTTACTGTGTTTTGTATGTTTATATTTTGCGTATTTAATGTGTAACTTCATGCGTGGTCTCGGCCAGGTTGCCGTTGCAATTGAGAATTTGTTCTCGAACAGCCTACCTGATTAAATAAAGGTTAAATAAAAAATAAAAATAAATGTATCTGACAGCTTTGGTCACTACTTCCTCCACAAACTATGATTTTTGAACACAAACACACGTAGTTTATAATATCTGATGAGTTATTAAAAGAACTAGCCAACAATATAACGGTCTACAAGTCCAGCTGAAACTATTAGACCATTAAACATACTGTTTGTACACTTATCACTTTCTAAATTGGGATTTTTTTGCATCGAGTACTTTTACTTTTAATACTTAAACTACATTTTCCTGATTATACTCACATACTTTTACTAAAGTAACGATTTCAATGCCGGACTTGTACCTGTTACAGAGTATTTTTACAGACTGGTATTAGTGAAGTGAAAGGATCTGAGTACTTCTTCCACTGCTGTGTGTAGGAGAGGTGCAGTACTGGCACACCCCCTTTGGAGACCTCCGGTCCGGGGGTTTCCACGGGGAACTGGACCCGGTGTTCGTGCACCCTGACGGGAGCCTGGTGGTCCCCAACAGCAGCGGCCTACACAGCGGGCTGTACTACTGCGTCCTGCAGGACTCGGAGGGGGGAACCATGCTGTGGCCGTACCAGCTCCACGTCGGCCCCACAAACCAGGAGCCCCAAAACCCCAAAACTAGGCAGCGTGGTGCGTTCAGGGTCAGGAGGGATGCTGGGTCTGTGGAGGAGGGGCAGGCAGGTATGGACGGAGCTGTAACGATTCAAAAATGTTGCACAATGTCCCAGAATTTTTTTCAATTAATGATATAATTTTCTCTTTCAGTCAAATTTAAAAATGTTTATTCATGAATTACTATTGTTATCTTTTATTTGACAAACTCTGGTCGATTAATAAAGACTATGGGTACCTGGTCCTCAGGTCTCTGCAGGGTAAATCCAGACAGCTAGCTAGACTGTCAGTCCAATCTGAGGACTATGGGTACCTGGTCCTCAGGTCTCTGCAGGGTGAATCCAGACAGCTAGCTAGACTATCTGTCCAATCTGAGGACTATGGCTACCTGGTCCTCAGGTCTCTGCAGGGTAAATCCAGACAGCTAGCTAGACTACCTGTCCAATCTGAGGACTATGGTTACCTGGTCCTCAGGTCTCTGCAGGGTGAATCCAGACAGCTAGCTAGACTATCTGTCCAATCTGAGGTTTCTGTTGCACGACTAAAACTACTTTTGAACGTCCACGTTCCACCAAAACAAGTTCCTTCCCGAGGCTACTTTGCAGCGGCACTTAGGTTAGCACCGACCACGAGGATTGTGATTGGTTAAAAGAAATTCCAATAAACCAGAACAGGTTTTCCCCCCATCCCCGAGGGCCATGTGGAGCAGCCAGACCCTCCTCCAGCGTGCTTTGGAGGAGGGCCAAGGAGTGTGTCTGGAACACTGCATGTTTACATCTGAATTCGACTAACTGCATTTGAGCAACCTGAATCTATTTCTAGTTATTCTGAAACTTACTTATTTTTGTTTTTAAATCTGAATTTCTGACCATCGACACATATTTTTACATTCATCTTTTGAAATTGCAAATCAAGAAATTTTGTATTTTAATTCAAAACCCGTACATTTACATTTACGACGCACCTGTTTGCCTCAGCTTTTAACCCTGGTTAACCTGGATTCTGATGTTTTAAAGTGTTGTTTGTCTCCCTGTGATGTATTTTTTGGTTGCAGTCATTTTTAAACTTGTTATTTATGTATTTGACATCGACCCTGTTCAGCACTTTGGTCAACTGTTGTTGTTTTTAAATGTGCTATAGAAATAAAATTGACATTGACATTTAGATACTTGGTTTTCAAAGTAAAATACTTCAATAAGTAGCGGTCTACTCTCTCATTTGCCTCCACAGAGGGGGTTTCAGACGGGCAGTTTGCAGCGGCGGTCGCGGCCTCGGTTCTGCTGACCTTTGTTCTGGGCTTCAGCGCCGGAGCCCTGAGCCGGACTCGTGTTCTCAGGTGCGTTCAGGGACCTGGACGTTTCAGCTTCATCCATCCTGCGAGCAAAAATCCGCACAGTTATGTGAAAGATGTTCTGTCGGTGAATCCTTCGGACAGGATGTTGTGTTAAAGAATTCACAAAAAGGACGAAGAATTATGACCTAAAAAAGTCAAATAATCAAATCCAGGGACTCGAGGTTGGTTACAAAAAGTGATAAATTGCTTTAATAAGTAGGGTGAGACTATTTTTAATGTGTTGCCCTATTTATTAAAAGGCCTTTTATTTGTAACCAACCTTGAGTGCCTGGACTTGATTTTTTTTTTTGATGACTTTTTTAGTCATAATTCTTCTTCTTTTTTTTTTAAAGATGTGTATGAGTTGAAGTAGAAAAGTTGACGTGTTCACAGTTATCATCAGAGAAAACAGAATAATTATCCCATTTGAATCTGTAGTATCTGTTAGTTTAATGCTCTTCTCAATTATAAAATTAAATTATTCCCCTTTTTGCCGGGGAGTCTTTGGAGCCCCCCCCGCCCCCGTAAGTACGGTGTCCCAGAGAGGCCAACACGCTGCCACTTAAAGCTACAGTACGTAGTTTCTGCCACATGAGGAATTAGACGTTATGACGACAAAACTGTCAGCGCTCTGTCCACATGACACAAGCCTTACGTTATCATTAATATCAAAAACGTTACGCACTAAAGTCTTAATTAGCTTTGTAGCAACCTAATTAACAACAGCTTGAATGTAACGGATGTTCATTAATATCCAATGGTTAGGCACTAAAGTCTTAATTAGCTTTGTAGCAACTTAATTAAATACAGCTTGAATGTAACGGATGTTCATTAATATTAAAGTTACGTACTACAGCTTTTAAAACATTAACAAAAACCCACGAAATGTGTTTTCTTAACGTGTTTTGTAGTCGTATGTCGTCATGTTTGTGTCAGAAATGACCAGAAATGTAGAGCAGACATCCTAAACACAGCATAATTCTTGTTTAGGTGTTTGGGGGCAGTCACTAGGAGGTTACAATCGCCACGGAAACAACGCCGAACGGACACACAGGACCACGGCAGCGAGGTCACCGTGACAACCCTGCCTCCCGTGTCCGGCGATCGGGCCTTCGAGACGACGCAGAGCGACGCGACGATTTCATCGTCAGCGTCATCTCCGCCTATCAAACCTCAGAGAAGCTTCCGGCAGAAACGACAGGAAGAGACGGGAGAAACCACGGCGTATCTGGAGGGGTGTGACCACGAGAAAGAACAGGAGGAGGAGGAGGAGGTGGAGGCAGGAAGAAGCCTGGTGGAAATGAACAAAGGATGTGATGTGGAGGCAGAGGACGGAAGAGAGTGCAGAGGTTTTTATTCGTTAGAGCAGGATGGAGGGAGTCAAACTGGAAAAGATGGAAAGGAGTGGAGAGAAGAGGGAGGAAACATGGAGGAAGGGAGGGATGAGAGGAGAGAAGAGGGAGGAAACATGGAGGAAGGGAGAGATGAGAGGAGGGGAGAGGAGGGAGGAAAG
>NC_048409.1:28448830-28449419 GCF_013103735.1 Etheostoma cragini
AATCACTTCACCATTAATAGTAAATAATAAAAATCACTTCACCATAAATAGTAAATAATAAAATCACTTCACCATAAAAAAAAATAATAAAATCACTTCACCATAAAAAAATAAATAAAAGAAATCACTTCACCATAAATCATAAAATCACTTCACCATAAATGATAAAATCACTTCACCAAAGCGCCCTCTGGTGGACAAACTATGCAACACAAACGTTCATAACATGGTTGACAGTCCGTTTTTTTTTACAGAATAATTTGTCATTATAAATTATTCTTTTTTGGCTGAGATTTAATTTGGAGAACAAAACGAAACAAAAAGAACAAAATTAACATTTTTAACAAGTCTCAATTCCTGCTTTTGTCTGTCCGCAAGAAAACAATATAACAGCTTTCAAAAGCTGTTATATAAAAGAAAAAGCTGACCTTTGAGGGGCTGGAGAACCCCAGAGAGTCTAAAAAGAGGAAGCTATCCCATTAGCTGTCTTACATTGTGCAGTGTCAGATAACTGCTGCTGTGCTGAGTGAGAGGAAACACCACGAGAGATTCTCTCTGCACCCAGTGGGGGGGGGGGGGGGGGGGGGGG
>NC_048409.1:28449558-28449936 GCF_013103735.1 Etheostoma cragini
CCCCCCCCCCCCCCCCAGGAACAACCCTGATTTGTTTTGATTTATTAGGTCAGTGTTGGATTTGCCACTCAAATCAAACTTGTCTGCGAGCCGTGTGTGTGTTAACTACTCACACGCTCCGTCTTCATCGTAGTTGCTGAGGTCTGCTTTGATGGTCCGGCTGAACTCCAGAACGTTGTACCACTGGTCCTTGTTCATCCCCTTGTACTTGGACTGCTGCGGGAGAGAGGAGGAAAGAAAGATTCACCGGCAATTCAAGTTTTGCTATTCGGGAAACAGTGGTTTCCCAAAGACAACCATCTGTCCTAGAACAAGCATTCAAAACAGAGCTGGGAGGGAGGGAGGAGGGAGGGAGGAGGGGGGGGGGGGGGGGGGGGG
>NC_048409.1:28450052-28452552 GCF_013103735.1 Etheostoma cragini
GGGGGAGAAACACGGTATTTTGGACCAAATACATAGATGTTGATATTGTACGATAGGGTTGACTATTGGTGCTTTCACAAAATATTAAGATATTAAGAATACGTTTTTTTCAGATAATTGTTTGGGGAAATTTTAGCCTTCAAAAAAAAAGAAAAAAAGAAAAGAAGAAGAAGCATAATGTTGGGCGATGTCATTTCTTATTGACGTTCAAAGTATTGTAAAACAAAACGGAGGCTAGCTCGCCCCTCCCTCCTCCTCCCGTCCAAGTGGGTAAGCTAGCCTCGAGAAAGCACAGCTCCTATGGCGCAATTCTGACGCTAACTAGCACTCACGCACTTTGAATTTCATCAGCTGTTTGTTTAATTACTCATGTTAACTAGCACAATAATTAGCCTGTGTGTTAGCTCCTTACATATATCTACGCTCTCCAAGACTGAGACTTCTGTTTGCACGGCTACCAGAAGACTTACAACTTTCAGACAGGTTGCTCACGTCACATCTACGTGAAAAAGTGCTTCTAGTCGCCTTCACTGGTCTACGTAGAAATCATTGGGGTCACATTGTCCATTTCTTATACGGTCTATAAACACGTCCCCTCCCGTGCCACTGACTGTAAATATTAATGGACAAAGCATCCAGTTCGGCGAAGTGCTGCAAATACCGGAGTGCATTTTAGGACGTGGCTATGATGTAAATGCCAGTGAAAGTGTGTGACTAAGTGCAGAGTGTGAAGGCTCTAACCCTGCTGACGGAGGAGCAGGCGAGCGAGCCGGAGATTGTTTACAATGTGTAGCTTGTTCAGCGGTCGAGCCGACAGTGAGATATTTGTAGCCAAGGATAAACATGTAGTTTTTAAGTCGAGTGGAGGACAACAACAACAACAACAACTGGGCATAGTGGGTGTTTTGTAGTTTTAGAAGCGGAAGGTATCAGATCTCGTGACAGCCCTATACTCCACCCAACGGACAGACACACTTCCAACGCTTAGAATTATGGTAGAATACGGTAAAAATAACAATACCATATCCAACATTTAGGACAATATCAAGCCTCATATCGATGTCAATATAATATTGATATATTGCCCGGCCCCAAGTCATAACACCAAAAACTAATGACTAATAACTTTTATCTGACTGATTCACACAAGTCAGAGCAAAGAGATGTACCTCTAGGAACTGGTGGAAGACTGGGAAGAGGGGCCATGTCCTCCCTAGCAGCAAGGCCAGCATGGATTTAGCCGTGTCCATGTCCAAACTCCTCTGGTCCTTTTCCTGATAACAAGACAACAAGGCATTAAACAGTAACTGTGTTGGAAACCGTCCCCCTGTCACAGAAATAGTTCCCTTTGTAGTGCGTCAGCCATTTAAAATTGATTGTATAATTCTCTGCGGTCCATTTCCATCCCTATATAGTCTTCTATAAAATACCCACAATGCACTGCTAATTTGAGTGTACATACGATGTACGCTGCATTTTACTCCCGTATACCACAATGCAACATGGTCGTATTTTCCCAGAGGAGAAGAAGCACAAAGACCAGTGGAAACTGAGAAGGAAAACAGAGCGAGCCTTTGTTTCTAATCAGTGGAAATGTAACATATTCACAATATCTATCTATCTATCTATCTCTCTCATTAAACCTTTTACTATCCTCCCGAGTGCTCGGTTTGTTTCAGGGACGCATTAGAAGCGTTTTGTTGTCTTCTCCGCATTGGTCGATATAAACAGAGATCCCTAAGGAGCCATTGGCTGCTTTGTTGGGAGTAGACCTGATGGTTTAGACCGCAGGGATAAGATATAAACCTTCTACAAATCCTCCTTGCTGCAGCTGTTGAGGGTCTCAGTGTAAATCGGCTGAAGTCCACTGTTACAACAGGTTAGCGGTGGACGGAGCAGTTGTGGGAGCTTTAGAGAATGGAGGACATGACTCACAACTCAAGGCAACTTCTTTGGACCTCAGTCTTACTAAAAAGAAAGTACTGAAAGAAGAGAGAGATCACCCCTACCCCCCAGTTACCGCTACGATAAAAAAAAAAAAAGGGGGTTTGTTTAAGTTTGTTTGCATGATGCTGGGCCTCCGTCACATCTGCTCACAACAATACTTTCATTGAGTATCCAAAATCTGGTTTGAATGCTATAGTTCTCTATCTAATAAACACTGCATAGGGAATAATGAGAGTGAATGAACACAGCTAGTGTGCAAAAGAACTGTCCTAATACACCTGGATTACCAAGCACCCACATCTTTTTAATCCGACTTCTGGAAAACGAGACCGGCGGTCAGCATGAACAACAGTTTTTCAGGGTCTCAAGTTATTTGTTAAATAAGAGAAGAAATTCCCAAACATTAAAACAGCAAACTCACTCTGGCGAAGTCAAAGGCATATCTGTAGATGTTTTTGAAGAGGGCCGAGTCGTTGAGCTCGCCGCGCAGGTAATCCAGTTTGCTCTGTAGCCTCTCCGTGCAGTCACACCTGCGGGTAGGGTGGAGGAGCAC
>NC_048409.1:28455052-28457107 GCF_013103735.1 Etheostoma cragini
CTTCCGTTGGTGCTAGCTTAGCGCAGCTAACGAGGTTAGGATGACTAATAATATTACAGAACCGGAGCAGATGTCGCATCTGGTTGTCCATTAAACGTCACGGAAACTTTTAGAAATACAACCTTAAACACACACGTTTAGTTTTAAAAGTCTCCTAGGGCTCGCTGCTAGCAGAAGTCTTTTGTTTGTTTTTATGCTATGGTTGGCTAGCTCAGCACAGAGCTAACGTTACACTGCTAACGTCAGCTAATTTAAATAACACGAGCGTCAAAGACTCATCAAATCCACCTATTTAAACGCAGTACACAGAGTTATTTGTTTCACTAATCGACACTAGCTACATTTAGTCATTTCAAAGCTCCCAAACACTTACCTTTCCTTTTATTTATTACACTATGGCTGAAAAAATCAGTTCCACCTGCTCTGATACTGCTGCTGTCGCCGGTGTTTCCGGGGACTCCAGGACTATACCACTGCTTTATCTTTATGGGGGTGTATTGCGATGCGTTCTCATGTCGAGGAAAGACTTCGCATCCACGCGTTTTTTTGTCTGTTTTGTTTTTACTAAAAGAGAATTTTTTTGAGCCATACAAAAACAACTATATATTTTTTTATATTTTAAAAAGAATTAGGTGTTTTAATTTTAGCCCACAGTGAACAACTACAGTAAGAATATGGCTAAAAATAACGTCCCCCCCTATGGATGTACAGCATGAAGTCCACCTTTCCGAGCCGAAAAAGGTGAATCCGGAATCTTTTTAAAGAAACAATGTTTTATTTTGGGCTCTAGCATGTTGTTCAGTTTCAGTACTCAACGGTTTAGATGGTCTGTGGTCAGATATGTCTTTGTTAATATCTAGTTTCTTTAATTAGCAACTTCATTTATTTGTATATGTTCATATTAATAACAGAATGGTTGACAACTGTGTAAAATGTTTTGTCTGCTGTCACATGTGCAGAGAGTACTCAGTTAAATTCCTTAGGTCCCATGACATGGTGCTTTTTGGATGGTTTCATTTTGACCTTAGGGGTCCCATAATACTGTATCTGAAGTCTCTTTATATAGACCTTAGTGGTCCCTTAATACTGTATCTGAAGTCTCTTTATATAGACCTTAGTGGTCCCTAATACTGTATCTGAAGTCTCTTTATATAGACCTTAGTGGTCCCTAATACTGTATCTGAAGTCTCTTTATATAGACCGTAGTGGTCCCTAATACTGTATCTGAAGTCTCTTTATATAGACCTTAGTGGTCCCCTAATACTGTATCTGAAGTCTCTTTTATATAGACCTTAGTGGTCCCTAATACTGGATCTGATGTCTCTTTTACAAAAAAAACTCAAAGTGAGATGTTGTGGGACGTTTAATTAAAAGTGTGCCATTATTATAAAAAAAGTATTTATTGTGCGGTACCCTAAAATATTTAAAGTGTAACTTTAGTAACTGTGTCAAATTAATTTAGTGGAGTAACGTTACAAGGTATGTGAGTTAATGTACAATCATCACACGTCTAAGACAGTTGTTTACAGCTTTATTTTGCCGGGAAATAAATTATTCAAATTAAAAAAAACAATGGCGCACATGAACGTAGTGAAATCCCTCTCAGACAACAAGGTTTAACGTCTTTATGTGATGTGGTGGCCAACATCCAGCTGGTTTAGTTTTCTGACTGATCCGGATTAGTTAGAGTTTCGTCTCTATGCGAGGCGACAGGTGAGTCCGCCCACCTGCGCAGGCCGGGCCGACGGGCGGGTGCAGGGTATACGATGCCATGGTGACCACTGCCGCCCCCCCCCCCCCCGCTCCACAGGCTTTAATCGTGATTTCTGCTCCTGTGTGACATCGAGGACGTGGCTACGTACGTATGTGCGTCGGACCCTGAAGCTTTGTTTGTGGTTGTGCGGCTCCACGCGCAGCTTTTGCCGTAATTTATACACGCACCTGTTGACAAATGTAACTACAGTATTTGTATTTGTACAACTGTATTTATCTTTCAGCCCTGATAGGCTAGACAAACTGTCAATGTTGCACACTTGTTTAGCCTCCATTAACAAA
>NC_048409.1:28457207-28459903 GCF_013103735.1 Etheostoma cragini
GGAGAGAGAGGGAGGAGAGAGAGGAGAGAGGGAGGAGAGAGGGAGGAGAGGGAGGAGAGAGGGAGGAGATGGAGGGAGTTAAGAGAAGTCAGAGAGTACTGAGCAGGCTAAAAAATCATCAAGGTTTCACACAATGACCTACTGTGGCCACAGATTAATATTTCATACCTACAGATTAGTATTTCATACCTACAGATCAGTATTTCGTGGCAACAGATTATTTAATTGTATTGATTGTTATGTCTGAGGCTCCATAATGACTGGTACCTTTGCTATAAACTGAATCACTGCAATCAAATATCTACAATATTATTGATTTAAATGTACCATTGTTGCATGTACAGTAGATCAACAATAGAAAGCAGAGTGACATTTTTATAGACCGCTTGTGTTCACTTACCTTTGATTTCAGGTTTCAGTGACATCAGCGATACAACACAGCAGACGGCACTTAAACTTTATCAATCTGATTTTAAGTTTTTTTCAACCTGGATGCTCTTTTCTCACAAATTTTATACCCAAGTGGCTGATGGGAACAAGAGTCTTTGACGTTGGTCCAGTGTTAAGCGAGACAGCTGCAATCGGCAACAGCGACGAAAGCTGCAATGTGGGCACTTACGCACCTTCAATTTCCATCCACTAAAAGTGCATTTCAGGTTCAGATGAAAAGGATCAAAGGGTCAGTAGGGATCAAAGGATCCCTACTGAGATAGACCCCGTTGTTAAAGAGTAAGATCCTTTTTGAACATGCAACAGCTCAGAGAGCGCCATAGCCAAACTCACCAGACCGCATTTAAAAAAAGGTCCCATATTGTAAAAAGGGAGATTTCATGTCTTATTATAAACCAGGTATAACTATACTGTAAAGATTTATATATATATATATATATATCAAAATGCAGAATCTACAGAGAAATACACATAGCCTGTATTCATAAACTGTGCCTTTAAACATCACAATTGTGATGCCACAACTATAATATAAATATATATCTCAGCTATTTCAAGTGTGTTTTTCGTCAAATGAAATTACTATTATTATTGTAATGGTGCCTGGTGGTTTTGGTGATGGATGTGTTGGGCCGTTTCATGTTTAAAAAAGAAAGCTTACTCTTTAACAAAATGGTTTCTCTCTGTAGAGATCCTTTCCATATTTTTGTCACACACTTCATTTTAACCCTTGTGTTGTCTTACCGTTAACCAAGAACTTGAAAATTAATATTTTTATGTGCTTTTCGATGTCTTTTTTGTCACTTTTTCTGATTTGTGTGCAACTTTTTCCATCTTTTGGCGCTTTTTTTAAAACCTGAGCTGGTTTAATAATGGGTTTTACACTTATTCTTGTAATTTATGGTCAATAAACCTCATTAATATCAATTTAGTTTTTAGTTAAAAAGGCAGAAATTATTAATTTCTTTGATTAATCGTTAAGATCAGAGGAGGTTGAGTGGATCACAGAGGGTGGATGTCAAAGTTAAGTCCAGATATAGTTTTGAAACCATTAAAAAAATAAAATAAAAAAAAATTAAAATGCTATAAGATTAAATAAAAAACGTCCAAAAATTCAATGAAAGAAATTATTAATTTTACCGGAAGAATGTATGGAATCATCCATGTTACTTTTGGGCAATTTGGTTGAAAGAAATCCATATTTCTGATATAAAACACAATGAAACGGTTCAATTTGACCGAAGGACAACACAAGGGTTAATCATCATCTGAACCGGTCAGTGACAAAAAACAGAGCTTTTAGAGCAGCTGTCTCGCTAAATCCTGAACCAATATTAAAGATTCTGTTCCCAGTAGACACCAATGCATGGGAAATAAATACGGGCTGGGTTGAAAACTGCCAAAACTTCCCTTTAATATTTTCCAGGATGCAATTTTTCTGAATACAAATGGCTATGAAACGTTTGACCAATGTGTAATTAAGCAGAGTTAAGGGTTTTGGTGAATGAAACTTAAAAAGGTTGTTCCAATTATTAAGAAGCAGCTTTGTAAACTTCCATTTCCTTTTTATTACTGTGAAAACATCTATAAACAAGACACATAATGGGAAAAATAATAATGACCAAGAAAACCTAAATCCCACAGCTCTTCTCTCAGTTCATTTGAGTTAGTTTTCTCATTTTAGGAACCTTTCCTGTCCTCCAAATTACTATAAAACGCCTACTCCGTGAGAGAAAGGCCTCTTGCCGACGCAAGCGTCCCCACACACGGAGGAGTCCGTCGTCCATGTTGTTGTGCGTGGGAATTGTTAAAGTCTGTCAAAGGGTTTAGGCGGGATCTGAAACTACAGTTGTTTTTTTTCCTTTTAAATGATAGATTCCTCCTGTGTTTGTGGTTTTTGTTTTCTCTCTCTCCCCCTCTCTTATCTTTGTTTTGGTGATGCTGACCACGTTTTCTTCCATTCCACAAACTCGTCCAGCAGCACCGGCCCTGCAGCCCGAACAGAAGGACACAAAACAGTCATTTAGATCCTGCACTTTGGGTCTAGAAGGAGTAGAAACTCATTCAGAGAGAAATAAAACTCGCTTCACCATTAATAGTAAATAATAAAATCACTTCACCATTAATAGTAAATAATAAAAATCACTTCACCATAAATAGGAAATAATAAAATCACTTCACCATAAATAGGAAATAATAAAATCACTTCACCATTAATAGTAAATAATAAAAATCACTTCACCATT
>NC_048409.1:28460003-28463199 GCF_013103735.1 Etheostoma cragini
ACCTGCTCATCAGATACACACTCACACACATCTACACACCTGCTCATCAGATACACACTCACACACATCTACACACCGATGGTGCAGCATTGGGGGGGACACTTGGGGGTTCAGGGTCTTGCCCAAGGACACTTTGACACGGGACTGCAGGACCGGGGATTGAACCACCAACTCTTCTACAGGGAACCGCTCTACCGCTGACCCCCCGCCGGCCCGGTAGTTTCACCAGAATAGTAGTTTTACTTAACCATGTTGCGACAAACTGACATTCTTAATACGTAAAGTCATTTTTTATCTTATTTTGAAAAACGTGTAATACAAGGCACAAGTTGATGGGAAAAAGAAAATGGCCGAAACAACGTTCCTTTATTTATTCATTTATTTATTTATTTATTTATTTTTTTTTTTAAAGACCGGCCCCACGTAGGGAGACGAAGGGGGCGGGACTTCGGATCTCTATTTCCTTTCATCTCAAAAAGTACGAGCAAGAAGTGCTTTTGGCTGCAGGAGTCAGGCAGTTGCATCGTAACTGTCATGTACCGTGAACTACAAAAAGAAGGTCATGTCCGTCTCTCCCGATGCATGCTGGGAGTTTTACACCAACGTGCGGGGCTGAAGTTACTGGTTAAGTTTCCTGTTGTTTTGCTTATTTAACGCGCATGTTTCTCAGTTATAAATCACTGAAACCACTTCCTGTTGGAGGGAACACGAGATCCTGTTAGCAGCGAGGAAGAGGAAAGAAAACAGTGAATGTGTGTGATTGGACTTTTAAAATATTTATTCTATAATTATAACAAATGTTACTTGTGAAATGTTTTTCTTTTCCATGTTTTTGTTGACACTTCCTCGGTTGTAGAGCTGCAGGAAGTTGTTTAAAATCACATTTACACGTTACACATTTAAAAGAGTTGCCTTGACAACTCGTGTAATTCCCAGAATGCCGTTGGGTTCTCTATGCACACACCTGGCTCAGTATTTTGCAGATGATCAAACATCCTCTAGTGAGATTTAGAGAATTTAGGACTTTGTGATTGTCAATAATTTTTTTCTTTTTGTCATTAAAAGACGTATTTAAGAGTTTTGACGCAGTCCCCGACATGTTTAACCCTTGTGTTGTCTTCCTGTCTCAACGTTTTAGTCACTTTTTAAAATTTTTGTATTTTAATTTTTTAATTGTTAGTTTTTTGAAAACATTTTCCAACATTTTAATCGCTTTTTCTGACTTTTTACCTTAATTTTTCCCAATGTTTTTCTCACCTTTTCAGTGTTTTAGGTGCTTAATTTTTTTTTTCTGACATTTTTCACGCTTTTTTGGGGTGATTTTGACTGTTTTTGTTGATGTTGCTTTAACGTTTTGCTGCGGTTTATTATTTCATTCATTTTTATACATTTTCTGCACTTTATTGACGTCACATATTTTCTAATATTAAATTTTTTTTTGCTGAAAACGGGTCAAATTTGACCCGAGGACAACATGAGGGTTAAAGGAATGCTTGAGATAATGTGTGTGTGTGACTGTCTCAGTCACCCCCAAAAACACACCTGAGGAAGCCGAGTCCGATGCGGATGCCTCGTCCACAACTTGTCTTCTTAAAAAACTGTAATCAACATTAAAAACAACAACACACAGTATGTGATTCACAGCCATACTGTAACCAAACTGCACAGAAAATGTAATTTCACTTTTTCTGTCTAATTATTTACAGCTGACAAAGATGTCCTCCCCCCCCCCCCCCCCCCCCCCCCCCCCTATTGTAACTTGTTATTTAAATACAGATAAAGGTCTTGTTTTACTGCTCATTTTATTAGACTTTCTGTAATTAAAGCTGTGTTAAACTAAAAGGACAAACCGAAGAACTGGAGAGCTTCTTGGAACTAGTTAAAATAAGACGGGGATCTTTGTTATGGGTGCATGAACAGATCCGGTTGTCCAATTGTTGTTTTTTAAACATTTTCCAACATTTTAATCACTTTTTCTGACTTTTTTCCCCTCTTTTTCCCGATGTTTTTGTCACTTTTTCAGTGTTTTGGGTGCTTCATTTTTTTTTTTCTTACATTTTTCACGCTTTTCGGGGCGAATGCGACTGTTTTTGCTGATGTTTCTTTAACGTTTTGTTGCGGTTTATTATTTCATTCATTTTTATACATTTTCTGCACTTTATTGACGTCCCATGGTTTCTAATAACAAATAAAAAAATCCAGATCCAGTTGTCATGAGGAAAAGATCCGAGGTGAAATGCCTTTAGAGGAACATCTGGCGCGTTCCCACTAGAATAACATTAAAAACATCAGTGTGTGACCTTTCTGGTAACTTCCTTCCAACTTCCTGTTGTCCTTTGGGTCAAATCGACCCGTTTTCAGTTAATTTTTTATTTGTTATTGTCACAAAAGATGGGCCGTCGAAGTAAGACAACGTTGAACAATTGACAAAAATGTCAAATAAAGTGATGATAATGTTGAAAAAAAGTGACCACGGTTAACGGGAAGACAACACGAGGGTTAAAGAAGGTGTGATGTCTCTAAACCGTGCCAGATGTTTCATAAAGGCATTTTATCTTCTTCTTTTTCCTAAAGCTGAGCGCCTTGGTTCTCTTTTCAATGTTAAACTTTAGCTGAATGTCTTGAATTCATCCAATCAGTGATCAGTATTAGCTGGAGGAACCCTCAGTCTTACAATCAGAGACACCTGGACGAGCTGAAAGTGGCTTAAACCGGGATTTATTCTGTTGGTAGAGTCCAGAAAACCATCGTCTGCCTGTCTGCCTGCCTGCCTGCCTGTCTGTCTGCCTGTCCGCCTGTCTGTCTGCCTGCCTGCCTGTCTGTCTGCCTGTCCGCCTGTCTGCCTGCCTGTCTGCCTGCCTGCCTGTCTGCCTGTCTGTCTGCCTGCCTGCCCGTCTGCCCGTCAGCCTGTCTGTCTGCCTGCCTGCCTGTCTGCCTGTCTGTCTGTCTGTCTGCCTGCCTGTCTGCCTGCCTGTCTGCCTGTCTGTCTGACACGCCGCAACCTGTAAGTAAGTAAGTAAGTAAGCTTTATTTATATAGCACCTTTCACAGACAAGGAGGGTCACAAAGTGCTTTACAGTAAAAAAAATAAAAAAATAAAAAAATAAAAAAAAATAATAAAAAATAAATAAAACAGCAACACATAATATACTAAGCCATATTGCTAGTTAAAAGCTTGTCTAAAAAGATGTGTCTT
>NC_048409.1:28463299-28463974 GCF_013103735.1 Etheostoma cragini
GAGGAAGGAAAACGGAAAAGACATGCATCCGGTGGAATTTGCTGCAGCACCGGGGCAATCCCGGAAGTGGAGACCAACAGTGACCCACAACGCTGTTTGTCTGTGTACGAAAGGCCAAAACGCGACAAAAAAAAGGTATGCTTAAAAAATACCTGTGTACGTGTGGACTAGGTCAGTGATTCCCAAAGTGGGGGTTGGGACCCACAGTGGGGTCGCAAGCCAGAGGGGGGGGGGGTCGCAAGTTGATTTCCAGAAATAAAATAAAAATGTAAAACCGATTAGAAATGGCACATGTTAGCCATGATGTTAATACAAGATAAAACTAGCGTCTAAATTTAAAATAAAACCAAGCAAATAAATAAAAAGGGAACGGCTCTTTTGATTTTCTTTGACCCCTCTGACCCCTGAGGTCGTTGCGACAGGTTTACGACACATTAGCGACAGAATCAGTCGTAGCGGGGCGGTGTGCAGCGCGGCTGATTGAGGAGGATGATCTCCGAGTACTGGTCTCCAACGTTAAACCAGGACTGGACTCTGTGCTCCAAACATGTTGCACATCCATCTCATTAGGTGAGGTTCAAATTAAAGTAATAAGGTAAATTACGGTAGAAAAATGTTATGGCTGTTGTGTTATTTTGTGCTGCCGACATGCTCGTGTTTGGACACGCTTTTAGT
>NC_048409.1:28464167-28476168 GCF_013103735.1 Etheostoma cragini
TTGCTAATAGCTGAAACTCCTAGAATCGGGCGAGTAACCAAACATAGTGTAACACAGGCAGACAACACACACAGATGGAAGTACGGACTAACGAGGCAGACTGACTTCTGCAGCATCGCATCACAGCTTTGGGTGAATGTGTTTCTTACAACACGCAGGTATGGCCATCGAGAATGAAGTCAAAATAACTTGCGATAAGTCGGAACGGAAAATCTCGAAATCTCGTAGTGTCCCGTTTATCTTCTCCACTGAGACTGTACAAATAAAAACTTAAGAGGGAAATCAAACAGCCACCACATCGTTACATCATCATAAAGACAATAAAGACATGGCTGGTATGTTACCAAACAGCTGCTTTGATTCAACACATTCACTTTGACAACGAGTGACATTTCTGTTGATAACTGTGACACTGACACACACACACACGCACGCACACACACACACACACTTTATGAACTCTACCAATAGCTCAGACAGTGGTTTCCTTGGCAGACAAAATACCCCCGAAACAGCAGCACGTTTATTTTAAACATTAAAGGGACAGTCCAGATATTTTGAGGTTGCGTGAGCAACGTCTCCATAGTCAGTGTGCTAGTGACAGTAGATGGTGGTCGGGGGGGGGGGGGGGGGGGGGGGGGGGGGGGGGAGAAGCTAAAGACATTTTAGACACCTACAAACATCCATATCCGTTTAAGTGCATGCTATATTTAGAATTTTTACCCTGTTGCCCTGTTTCTTTGTTATTTAAGCTTATTATTGGGGGGTTTCTGCCTTTAATTTGTGAAAGGACTGTGAGGTGAGAAATGCCAGAGAGGGAGAAAGGCAGGAAATCGTCACAGGTCGGATTCAAACCCGGGACCTGTGCGTCGAGGCATCAACCTCTCAGTACACGTGCGCCCGCTCTGCCACTGAGCCAACCCGGCCACCGGAAGCCCTGTTTAAGTTTACACAGGTGAAAGTAAGCCGTCCTGTGCTTTCACCAAAAGCACCAGACTCCTTTGACAAAAACAGTCCTTTGCTGGTCTACCGCTGCCTCACTTGGTTAGTTAGTTTGTGCGTTTGTGTGACTTTGGTGTTTGAAAAGGGCTAGGAACTAAAAATACTACCAAGCTGAGTAACCGATGGAGGCGGCGGTAGACCTGAAGCTCCAGAGTTCAGACGGTAAATTGAGTGTTTTTGTCACAAGGGTTCAGCAGGCTTTGAACAGAGCAGAGATAACGGCTTTGGATCCCCGTCCTAAAAGACTGTCCGACAGCAAGGTAAAGCTGTAAAAATATTCTAAATAAAGCGTAGAATTAAACGGATATATATATACACACACACACATACTTTTAGGTGTCTAAAATCAGTTTTCAGCCCGCCCGGCGTCTACTGTAGCTAACACACACACACCGATTTCAACAAGTCGCTCATACAACCCCAAACACACTTCGAAACATCTGAACTAACCCTTTAATTAACAAAATTTCTGTTGTTTAAGTTAAACAGCATTGTCCTGGTACTGACACTCTTAAGGGATTAATGAGGTGAAAGCTGAGCACTGGAGCGCCAATCTAGTCTATGTAAGTATTTGTGTTTCTGTCTTACTCTGAGTCCCCCCTTGATGCGTTCAGCTGGTATTTAACCTCCCGGTGTTGAGAGCACAAGTCTTTACACACAAAATAAATAGTTTGCAGTATGATCGTGTCCACAGACGAGAGAGCTCTCTAGACAACACTTGTTTACCTGCTGGCAAACCTGCCACAGACGATAAGAAAAAGAAAAAGTAAATATCAGCATTTAAACGGTGGCTGGTCTTCACTTCCCAACCTTCTCACACACAACCAAAATGCGACAGGTCCTCCAAAACAAAAACTCAATCATAGAGCAGCATGCTGTCGAAAGTGCACACACATCTAAAAAAGACCGGATGCACACCCAAACACACACACACACACACACACACACGCACACACACAATTTGGCAAAATACTCCTCGGTAGTTGCGACTAATCTTTCCATTCGTGTGCGATCCTCCTCAATGGCAGCTTCCACACGCAGCGTCTTTTTATTTATTTTTTTGCATTCCCAGTTCAAATGTAGAGTAGGAGGGCTGCAAAATGGCTGCCGCCAAGATGGCAGCTGTGGCATCGAGTGAAAGCAAAAGGATTGATATCAGCTCGTGACATTTGTCCTCCCTTGGCCTCCTCGCAGCTCCTCCTCTGCAGTCCGTCGCTGACAAAGTAAGGCAGGAAGTATATAATTTAATTATGTCATTATCATCCTCACGTGTCATCATTTTTAATCGTCTCGGCTGCTGGGAGACGGCGTCCCGTCCCTCAGATCGACCCTTGAGGGCAGCAGAGACGCACACGGTCCGATGACTCGACTCTCCTGTCAACAACACACCGGCGTCTCACAAACACAAACACGGATCCACACATTATTTGTTGAAAAGGCTCTTCCTCGTCCTTCGACGCACTCCCTACGTATCATTACCCCTCTTCACACATCCTCTTGTTCCTTCTCCTCTCGCGGGGTTTTTAAAGCGCCCGTTGCAGCCCGTCAGTTTAAAATAATAAAAGAAAAAGAACGGAGCAAGACAGCGCTCCCTCCCCCCGCTGGCCGTGCCTAGGCCATGTAGATGAAGGTGTTGAGGTCCGTCTCGTCCCTCTTTATGTACTTGTGCTCGATGAGCCACTCGATCTGCTCCTTGATCATCTTCTTCTGAGGAAGGAACATGTTCTTCAGGATCTCCACCAGCTCCGTCTGCAGCTGGGCGTTGCTGATTCTCTTCCTCATCTTCATGATTTGGATGATGGCCTCCTGGACGGGACACAAACATGAGCAAATGTTACTAGATTAGATTAGAGTAGATTATACTTTATTCATCCCACAGAGGGGAAATTCCCTTATTACAGCAGCATTTTCTACAATAAAAACACACAAGTAAACAACAGACAATGAGGAGAATTAAAATAATACAGAAAAAGTAGGTAACCATAATATAAATTATATTTACCTGTGACCATAAATAATATTGAAAAAGTAATTAAAAATGTAAATACAGCTAATGAAGATATGCAGAGTGTGTGGAGTAAATGAAACACAGGAATAGAACTACAACATTATCAGGTGGTGCAGGTGTTGTAGAGTCTGAAAGCGGCCGGCATGAAGGACCTGCGTTAGGGGGGGGGGGTCTCAGTCTGTTGCCGAAGGAGCTGCTCAGGGACCCCCCAGTGTCATGTTTTTTATATATGTATTTTAATTTTTTTTAAAGGTCCAAACTTACCAATTTAATCTCTAGTAAAGATTCAAACTTCACAAACAAAAATATGAGAAAAAGGGAGATAAAAAGCTTAATTTAACTTGAGACTTCGGCTACAAGTCACCTTCTCTTTACAGTTAAAATCCTTGAGGACAATGTGAGTATTTTGACGTGTAATTTGAAGCCATATATATATATATATATATTTATATATATATATATACACAAATATGTATATTTGTACCTGAGTCCTGAGTATTCTGAGCTGAACGATTCCTTCATTCTCCTCCTCCCTCATTCGCTCTGTGGTCAGCTGCAGCCGACCAATCAGATTGATCTTTCCCCGCTTCTGGACTTTGGAGTTTTTGCTGAAAATAAAACAACAACAACAACACACACACACACACACACACACACGCACACGCACACGCACACGCGGACACGTTTTAAAAAGTCATTTCTGATGAGGTCGCAGTTAACAACATGTGGTGGAGCAGACCTAAAGTTGCTGGTTTATTTAATTATTTAATAGAATAAACATGTTTAGTACATAAATAATGTTTATAATCTTACTTTATAAAGCAGTGGATTTTTAACGACACCTTTGTCGACACACTTGTTTCAAATACGTCTCTTAGCGGAAAAAAGAACCGTGGCTCAAATATTTACTCTAAGTTTGAAAAACATCTCTTTTTTTTCATAATTTCTTTTTTTCTCATTTCTAAAAACACGGTGTCATACATGAGTGAGAACTCCTGGTTGACGTAGAAGAGCGTGCTGTCTGTGAAGTCCTTGGGCGAGCTGACCGGAGGCTCGTAAGACAACACCTGTCTCTTCAGCTTGGGGAAGGCCACTAGAGACTGCACAGGGAAGAGACAGAGGAACAAGTTTAGGATTTTAGGATACTCATCAGGACTTCAAGAGATAGTTCAGATCCTTTGCAGTGTGGTTGCATGAGCCACGTCTCCATAGTCAGTGTGTTAGCTACAGTGTGTTAGCTACAGCGTGTTAGCTACAGTGTGTTAGCTACAGCGTGTTAGCTACAGTGTGTTAGCTACAGTGTGTTAGCTACAGCGTGTTAGCTACAGTGTGTTAGCTACAGCGTGTTAGCTACAGTGTGTTAGCTACAGCGTGTTAGCTACAGTGTGTTAGCTACAGCGTGTTAGCTACAGTTTGTTAGCTACAGCGTGTTAGCTACAGTGTGTTAGCTACAGTGTGTTAGCTACAGTGTGTTAGCTACAGCGTGTTAGCTACAGCGTGTTAGCTACAGCGTGTTAGCTACAGCGTGTTAGCTACAGTAGAAGGCGGTCGGCCCACCCTCAGTTTGGAGAAGCAGCCATGAGTACCGCCGCCAGACTCCTTTGACTAAAATGATCATTTTACCTCAGAGTTGCTGGTCTACCACTGCCTCAATCGGTCAGACTGTAACTGGCTCTAAAAGAGGTGTATTAATAAGGTAACCACTTTAGGGCTGTAATTAATTAGTTCTCCCTTTGTTTATTTTTATATTATGAGTCCCTTTATGTTGGCGCCTCCTAGCGGAAATGTAACTTGTGTATACAAAGGGGGGGGGGGGACTAGTTTGTGAGATGCACGCACGGAAGTAAGGGGGGAAAAACGTCTCGCTCTGTAACTATATACGGCTCTAAAGAAGAATAATTAAGCACCTAGCTGGAACAGGAACAAGGTAGTTTGTTTTTGATTGTTCAATGTGATTTTTGGGTAACATTTGTCTGTAAGAGCTAATTAAATGTTATTTATCTGTCTTGTAGCTCTGACGGTGTTTCACGGAGAAAAGGTGTACGGAAAGATAAAGTAGATTTGTGTTCAAACTAAGGCTGACGGCTGAACGTAAAGAAAGGCTTCTGGAAACATCGGTACGCTTTATCATTATCTGGCTGGGGGTTAGCTACACAGACTATATATGAACTGTATATTCACAATATTGAACTAATAAAATTGACAAAGAAAATAACCGATCGAAGAAGCAATAGAACAGCAACTCCCGAATTTTGGTCAAAGGAGTCTTGCGCCTTCAAAAAAGCAGATATAAGAGCTTCAGTTCCTCATCGTAAATGGGCTGACAGTAAGGTCAAGTGAAAATATTTCTAAATACAGCGTACACCTAAATTACATAATTTTTTTTAGATGTATAAAATGTTTCCTGTGTGATGCCAGAAAGGTTTCACATCTTTCATGATGTGCCCGTAACTTCTCTAACCCTTGTGTTGTTGTTTTTGTAGATTAACAGATTTGATTTTAGACATATTTCCCCCCCAACTGATCCAGTACCAGTCCCTGCTTGCACATATCAGTGAGCTAGGACATGGATGTAGATTATTAGATACTGATCTTTTGGCAGCCTCGGGTATGTTTACAACCTGACCGTTGGTGGGTTTTTATTGGCAGATTTTAAGTGCCCATATTATGCTCATTTTCAGGTTTATATTGTATTCTGAGGTTGTACCGGAATAGGTTTACATAGCTTCATTTTCAAAACGCACCATATTTTTGGTCCTCTTTTCGGCCTGTGTGTTTGGGTCTCTGTTTTAGCTCCAGAGTGAGACATCTCACTATACTATCTTTGTTGGGAGTCATAAGCTAGATAACTTTTTATCTATAATTAGCTGGGAGACTTCTTCTAGACAAGGGGCACTTGTGGAATACCTGCAGAACAGGGACAGGAAGTAGTTCTTTTTGGAGATTATGGTGAACTATTGTGTAGCAGTGTTTTTCCATTGAGAACGAGCTAGCTTATTAGCGCTGGCATGCTACAGTTAGCCACCACGTCTCGGCTAGTGACGTAGAAAGCCGTGCAGATTTTAAACAGCTCACCCAGAGACTGAAGACAGAGGACATCAGAAACCGAATCTCACTCAAAACACCATGGATAGTTTTTTTTCTCCATGTTTGTATGCGTGTGGAAGCACCAGAGACACAAAATAACACCCCAAATCCCCCGATAATATGTCATAATATGGGCACTTTTACAAAGAAATGTCTGTACGTTTGTTGTTGAATCGGAGCTGTAACAGGCGGCCTGGCTGGCTGCGGGGTGCAGGCAGTATTTTGTTACCTATGAGTGGCAAAGAATGCATCTAACCTCAGAAAATGTTTTTCATTTAATCCACACACTCTGTATAACTTTATCTGTATTTATATTTTCCATTACAAGTACTTACTTTTCAATATTATTTATGGTCACAGGTGAATATAATGGTTACCTGCTTTCGCATTATCACTTTAATTAAATTTTCAATTTAATTTTAGCGTCACTTACAACACTGCAATGTTGTTATTCTTGTACTATGTCAACTGCACCTTACAATACCTCATGTGACGCCACTTTACTTTACCTTACTTTACTTTACTTCAGTCTACCTTCTGCTCATTGTCTACTGCTTGCCTGTTTGTTTACTTGTTTGCTTTCATTGTAGAGAATGCTGCTGTAACAGAGGAATGTACCCGCTGTGGGATGAATAAAGTATCATCTAATCTAATCTAAATCTGTTTATATTGCATATTGTTCTTCAACTGGTGGATTGAAATAGAGCATTGAGAATGTTTTCCTTGGTCTGACCCAGAGTGTGCGGCGGAGCTCTGCGTCAGGCAGCTCTGTGGCCAGTTTGAGGTTCTCGAAGGTGATTCTCTCTCTGGGTCGCTGGTTCCAGGCAAACAGCACCGCCAGCTGGAACGTCGTCACCTCCAGGTCGTACTGGCCAACCTCATTTTTAAAGGTGATCTAAGGGGAGGAGAAACAAAGGTGAGGGTGAGTGTGGAGACACAGTGCTGATCTGTGAGACTACATCTACACTAGGGCATGGATACACGACCCGTGCCAGACGGGTCCCAACGGTACCTGATGGGCCGGGCCGGGCCGGCCCGGGTTCGGAGAGATATTTAGAAATTATGGTTGGTTTGGGTCAGGCTCGGTCACATCAGCGCGATAAGGCATTTGTTGTAAAATGGTGTTGCGGCTCCTTTAAGAGAGATCTGTGTGTGTGTGTGTGTGTGTGTGTGTGTATGTGTATGTGTGTGTGTGTGTGTGTGTGTGTGTAAAGTGGGCAGAGGAGAAGATAGAGAAAGAGGAAGCAGAAGTGTTGTAGATGCGATCAGAACAGAGTTGGTGGAATAAGTTTACGTATTGGACACAGTGTGCACGATGTCCAAAATAAACCCCAGACTGAAAGCCAAGCTCATTCATTCATTCATTCATTCATTCATTCATTCATTCGCTCACCAGAAACAGGATTTTAACCCCAACGTTATTCATTTTATGACATTGACCCCGGATGTAACAAGTCTTCCCTGGTTTTCTGACCATGGTCGTAAACGATGCAATCAGGGGATGGATAACACATTGAACATTTTAAATTAAACAGCTTATTAAAAAGGAGAATTCCGGTCGATTTATACATGTATTTCTGTTTTTTTTTTAGTCTGTCAGTAGAGAAACAAATGAAAACAATCAATGCTGCCTACACCACGTTATCCTCCTATGAAAGTTAGCACCAAACAGGCTTAAACAGGGCAAGTTTTAAACATGTTTTAGCCTCTAAAGATGCTCAAAATGTCATTAACAGTGCCTTCCCATGTGCAGTTATTTCTTCCACGTGAACCCAGCAAATGTGACTGTAGTAGAAGTGACAGAAGGGCATAAAAGTTGTGCACATACGTCTGTTTATTTACTGTTTCCACACTAGTCGATTGTCACAACTTTTATGTCTTTCTGTTACATCCTCTGCAGTAACATTGCTGTGTTCACTTAGAAGAAATCACTGCAAATGGCGAGGCACTGGGGATGATATCTGGAGCATATTTAGAGGCTAAAAACAAGTTTAAAACTTGCCCTGTTTAAGCCTGTTGGGTGCAAAATCTAGCAGGAGGATAACTCAGTGTAGGCAGCACCGATTGTTTCCATTTGTGTCGCTACTGACGGCATTACAAACTTAAAAAACAGAACTACAGTACATGTTGAAATCAATCAGGAATCTCCTTTAACGTGCGCTTGTTTCCCTGTGTGCGCTGATGAACTCATGTGTTGACATTTCTGAATGCCTTCCTACAGTCGCTTAATAAAAGCGTCCCACACAAACAAGCGTACACATGTCATTAGTATGAGGAGAAAAAAAAAAAAGAGGTTGGATCAGACAGAAAAATTCGGCCTGATCCGGACTCTAATCTCCACTACTATGTTTTGGTTAAAAAAACGAGTATCGTTTGCTACGTTGACGTCTCCAAACTACTCTGGCGTTTCTGAGCTGCTCAAACGGAGACATTTGAAAACAATGATGCACGTCAGTCAGGTCTCAGTAACAGCCGCCCCACTTGGCATCGGTCCAAGATTATTAATCCGTGTTTCCTACTTTTCGTCATTGTTATTTTTTATCTAAAGTACTTTCTGTATTTTAAACTTATATATATCCATGATTTTCAACTGCAGAGTAACACCTGACAATCTGCCCGCCCAGACAGATTCTTTAAAAAAAAGGTACCTTTTTCGGAGTTTCTGACCACAAATGGCGCTAAGGAGCAATGTTTGACATGTGTAGTCCAGCCAATGGTTTCTTGTTATTCCACTGAACGACTGATGGTGGCAGTAACATGTCAAGTAATTCAGCAATGTGCCAACAAAGGCAGGGAAAAAGACTCTTTACATTCAGTAATTACCTAGTAGTTTATGGCAAAATCCACCATTCCCGCACAGATTCTTTCAAATTATACATGCATGTACTTAACCCTACTTGTTACTTTAGTTTAGGAAGAAGATGAAGTTCAAGGAAAAAGTGAAGGAGAGACTGCAGAGACAAAAGGAGCATTTATCTCGATAGTAATTCCAGATCCCAGGAGTGAAAACAAGTGTATTGTAACTCCATGAGAGTCCGACTGTCGGCAGCAGGAGCCCTGCATCGTCTACTTTTACAGCTCACTCACAATGCCGTTGGACATGAGGTGATGCCAGTGGAGTTTGCGTCCACTGTGATTCCTCTTGTAGAAGTCTTCCACCTCGGGGATCAGGTCCTCCAGCTCCGTGGGCAGCGAGACAAAAACCTTCTCACTGCTTCGGGACCACGCTCCGGCGTTCAAGATCTTAATGTTCACACTGTCCGCTGCAGGGAAAAATGGGAAGAAGAACTCGGGTTAGTCTTAAATCAGTTACGCAGATGCATCAAAAACAAAGTGTGAGCAAGGAATTGTATCTAATAAAATGCTCATAACCCCTCTCTTGTTTGCTTGAACCAACCGAGCAAGTTGTCACCAGTGTCTCAAAAAGACTTAAATGCAACCAAAATCCGGACTAAACATTGGTGTGAATGTTACATTCCATTCTGTTAAGCCTCTCTTATCAGGTTTAATTTGTATCATGAATTTGAATCATAAATTGTTAAACTGCTTTCCTTCCTGAAGATTTGTCTGCATGAACATACCTTGAAACAATCCTCCCTTCCTATGGAGCCTCTCTTTCTTATCCATCCCCTCTCACGTTACTGAAGTGATGGAGGGATTGCTCGAAGTGGTATCTGTATGTTCTTGTGTCTCAATAAACCTTTAGAGCGTTGTGAAGCGAACGCTGATATGTGTCGCATTGTTCTCACTTTCAGCGCTCACTTTCAGAATCAACCCCACAGAGGTTAAACCAGCGGACGAGAGGATATGAGCCACAAAACACTCGTGATAGGATTGTTTCTTTGCTTTAATGTAGCAGTGTGTATGTTATGTTATCACAGCTCATTGGTCTGCTGCAAGAATGGAAAAATGGAAATAAAAAGTAATGAAAGGGAAACTTTACTGCAAATAATGTTCCACTGATTCATGTCAAATTATTCAGTTTTAAAGAGACTCTTACGTGTGGGCATGCATGTGTGCCTTTGTCTGTGTGTGTGTGTGTGTGTGTGTGTGTGTGTTAATGTGTGTGTGTGAGAGTGTGTCTATGTGTCTTGTGTATGTGTGCATGTCTGTGTGTGTGTGTGTGTGTGTGTGTGTGTGTGCATGTGTGCGTCTGTGTGTTTGTGTGTGGGTGTGCGTGCGTCTGTGTGTGTGCATGCGTGTGTCAGTGTGTGTGCGTGTTTGTGCGTCTGTGTGTGTGCGTGCCTGTGTATGTCAGTGTGTGTGTGTGTGTGTGCGTGCGTGTGTCTGTGTGTGAGTGCGTGGGTGCGTGTGTCTGTGCGTGCGTCTGTGTGTGTGTGTGTGCATGCGTGTGTCAGTGTGTGTGCGTGTTTGTGTGTGCGTGCGTGCGTGTGTCTGTGTGTGAGTGCATGGGTGCATGTGTCTGTGTGTGTGTGTGTGTGTGTGTGTGTGTGTGTGCGTTACCTGGCAGTGCCAGCCTGTTGTGTTTGTGCATCTCTTTGAAAACCTGATTGAGGTCCTCCGAGACCTTGATGTCCTGAAACATCCGGGCCAGCTTGTTCACGTAGTCGGCAGGCATTCCTACTTCCTACAAACACACAAACACACGACATAAAGACAACAACACAAATAAAGAGAACAAACAAGGAAAAGGAGAAATTAATTCACTGCTATTGCAGGCCTAAACTTTATAAATGTTTCTGTAGTCCCAAAACCTTCCAGGTAACAAAGCTGCACCACATTCTGGGTCTTTGTTACTCATTCTTTGACCAACTCCCTAATCTGAAATCCTAACATTGCTAATTTTTTGCTGTTTTCTTCCCTCGATGACGGTCTGTGAGCAATCTCGTCAGTTCAGGCCACGTGGGCACAAATGGTCTTCATGGAACATATGGTCATGAAGGGTCATGACCGAAAGAACGAGATGGATCTTCAAAAAATAAATTAAAAAAGCTGACTTAAGAAGACGTAATGACCGAAGACAAACAGGTGAAAATCAAAAGAGGATTACGCCCAACACAATTCAATTTTCATCTCAACCGGTTGAAATCTTTCTACATTTATATCCTTTTTTAACAGATTCCTGCCACATCGTTAGATCCCTCGCCCAGACACGTTGTCGTCTGCCTGAGTGTAAGAGGTTTAAGAGAAGTGTGACTCACTCTCAGCCACTCCACCATGTTCTCTTCAATCTCGCTGTCCGCCGAGATGTCCAGAATCAAGCGCCTGGTCAGGTGAGCTTTGTGGTAACGCATGAACACGTCTTTATTCTGGACGTATTTCAACACCAAGAGCTGCAAAAAGACAAGATGGAAGACTAAATGTATGTTAGGGGTGCACGACTCAGAAAGTGTCACGATGCAATATTGATTTTTAGGCTCCAGATTCGATTCAACATCGATTCTCAATTTTAAAAAATGGATTCACAGTATGTAAATGTAGTTACGTTTCCCATGTGATAGTATACACGCCATTAGAAAACAACAACAAAATAAAAAATAAAATAAAAATTAGATTTTTGGAATTCTATGAATCGATTCTGAATCTGTGGAGCTTTAATGTGAATTGATTTTTTTACACACACCAAAAATATGTTAAAACGAAGGGGGAAAAGAAAGCTAAAGGGACTAGAGTGTTCATAAAGTGAGTTAGTTTGCCCCAAGTCGTACCGTTTGGTACAAGACGAGCTAACACGACAGAGACTCACCACTTCTTTGAGTTTGAGCTCGATTTCCTCTGAGGTGAGTTTCTTGCTGAGAGTAGTTTTCCTCAGCAGCATGTCACAGTAGTTTGCCAGCAGCTCAGGACACTTAGACTCTGGCTGAGTCTTCATACCCACACTGGTTGGATGAAAAGACACACACACACACACACACACACACACACACACACACACACACACAC
>NC_048409.1:28477979-28482762 GCF_013103735.1 Etheostoma cragini
ACACACACACACACACACACACACACACACACACACACACACACACACACACACACACACACACACACACGCCAAATTCCTGTTGACAATAAATTAATAAATTACTTGAATCTTGGACTGGAAATGGGTTTGACAAGATGAGCTAACCAATGGTTGAGAGTGTGTGTGTGTGTGTGTGTGTGTGTGTGTGTGTGTGTGTGCACGTGTGTGTTTGCACGTACTGAAGTGATAGTCTCGGCAGCAGCCACCATGTCTGCTAGTCCAGCGTTGAGGATGTGTTCTTCCAGGTCTTTCAGCATGGGCTCGATCCCGCTGGGGACCTTGTCCATCAGTGAAAACATCAAGTGCAGCTCTGATTAGGGGGAGAAAATCAATGTTACACACGAGGGCTGTACAATAACTTAAAAAAAAAAAAATCATCATCATCATCACGATATCAACCGGGCACAATAAACACATTTTGAGAGGCTGCGACATATCGCAAAAGACAATGCACTTTAAAATGTGACTTTCTTTCGTTCTTTTTCAGTGGCGCCTTTTACATTCAAATCAATGTACAATGTGTTCAATGAAAAAGTGTTAGAGATGATTTCCTTTCATTGTTTAAAATTAAACAAGCAATTTGTTTTAGCACAAGAAACTGATTCCCGCTACACTCAATATCTGATTATTTTAGTCATTCCGTTACAGAGTAATTCAGCACATTTTCCTCACTTTGTGCGGCACTTATACACAAATGAAAGCATGACTGGCTAAATCTTTAACTTCCTGCGTATTCACACTCATGGACTGTACAGATGTGGATCTGTGAAGTCCAGCAGCCAGAGGACTGTGCAAATCCACAAGTCATCCAGTCCTCAAGGGGCCTGAACCAGACTTTCTGCAGACTTCCATAGACCTTGTTCCTAAAGTTCATCATAATTCTTCTCAACATGGATTTGATTCAAGTACTACTGCTAGAAATAATAATATTAGAAATATGTACTAATAATTGGTGGCAACGTTGTGAGTGATCCGCATTGCAAAGTCAATGACAAAATGTCTATCCAACAGAAATCAACAAAGCAAAAACAGCTTAATTAAGTAAATAAGTACGTAAATGCTTCAAAACCAGGGCTACAAGGTCTCGCCCGGTTCAACATTCAATGAAATAGAAAGTTAAAACTAAAGATAACAAATGAGAACAAAATAATACGACTAATTGCCAACAAAACCAACACAATAAAAAGGCAAAAACAGAAGTTAAACACTCAAACAGAAGAAACTACACAGGGTAAAAAGGCTCATGGGTAAAATCCCAGCAGCCACCTAGACACGTGCTCATCCACTACGAGTGGCGTTGGCAGGTTGTAACTCTCCTGGCCTCGCTGGAAGGAAACCAACCAACACCGGGAGCAGCTTTCTATTTTTGAAGTCCATCTGGCTGATGCAATAGTGAGTGTTGATGACGCTACGTCAATGAGTAGTGTGTGCAGCCCACTGCCGACTAAACCTCAGTAAACACACCTGACCCGCAGGAGAACACTGAAGTCAAGCAGCAGTACTTACTATCTGTCTCGTTCCGTTTGATCATCCCCGGACATTCGGCCAAGATGGTCTCTTTGAACGAGGTCACGAGAGCGTTCACACAACACTCCATAAGCTGTGAGGACGCACAGAAAGCAAAGGCTCACTCTGACGTCAATAAACAGGCAACACATCACGTTAACGGGACTCCTAAACGGTCTTCTTTCAGAATATGTCTGGTGCTTTTAACTCAAGTGAATGAAAAACGGTTTTACATCTGACATTCAGTAGATCTGACAACATGCTGCAAACATGAAATATACTTCCGATCTAGTCGGAGACACTTACTGCTTGAACGGAGTTACATTCACGACGCGTCTCTAGATATCTAAGGGCTCTCTTCTCCTCTTCTCTCAGCTTTGAATCCGCCTGCAGGGAAACGCAGATACTACACATCAAGGTTACACAAACACAGAAGAGCAAACAATTAAAAACCATCCACAAAACCAAGGGAGCTACTTTTTGGTCTAACTGTGTTGTTGTACGAGCTACTTTTCCATTGTCAGTGTGTTAGCTACAGTAACCGTTTATATTTTTATTTACTTATTTAAGAAAAATGCTTTTATGTCACGTCATTGTCACACACACTGTAAGTTGTGCTGATGTTACGTGTTGAGGACCACAATGGAAATAAGTCCTGGACTTCATTGTGTTTTATCCCAGTTCGTATTTGATGTCTTTTCATGTGCGAGGCATTCTTGATACAATAAAATAAATACAGTTTGGAGAAGCAGGCAGGAGTACCGACACGGAGGGGAGCAGATAAACACATTTTAGACACCTAAACACATCTATGTCACTTTAAGTCTACGCTACGTTTAGAAGATCTTGCTGTCAGACAGCCCTTTACCACTGGGAACAGACGCCGTCATCTCTGTTCTCTTCAAAGCCTCCAGACTCCGTTGACAAAATCCATTGTACCAGAGTTGTTGCTCTACCGCTGCCTCCATCGGTTAGTTTGTGTGGGTAATTGTATGACTTTAGTGTTTTAAAGGGTTAGGAACTAAAAAAACTAACAAACTAACTGATCGAGGCAGTGGTAGACCAGAAACTTCCATGTTCTGTGACGTAAAATCATTGTTTATGTCAAAGGAGTCTGGTGGCTTTGGAGAGAGAAGAGATGACGGCTTCAGCTTGACATCGTAAAGGGCTGTCTGGTGAAAACAGCGGCGGCCGACCTCATTCTACTGTTGACTATTAAGAAGCGGCTTATACAACCTCACTTCACTTGTGTTGTCTTCCCGTCAACCCGGGGAAAAAAGTTATCGCTTTTTCTGACATTTTTGTCCGTTTTTAAATGTCGTGGGTGCTTTTTTTAATGTTTTTTCCAAATTTATTTGATATTTCTAATGTTGACATTTTCAGCTTATTTCAAACGCCTGTTTTTTGTGATAAAAAACTGAAAACTGAGGACGACATGAGGGTTAAAAGATCTGAACTATCCCTTTAAGGCTAAATTCAGGTGAAACTCATTGACAATATTGAAATCTTTGACAAAAACATTTGAACTAAAACGGGCCATCTAGCCATGACTGATGAGTATAATCAAAATGGACAACTGACAAGCCAAAACACGGAGCTTTCTGGCATTTTAACCTAACCACAACACATTGTACTTCATCAGTAATCAGTATTATCGTTGCGTACATATTTCATGTAGTTCTGGACGCCGTTCTGTTGCAGGTAGGACGGTGCTTGCGTCCTGTAAAACCTCTCTGTGGAGTCCAGGTAGGCTTTCTCAAAGTTGTCCCTGTAGATCTGCAGCTTGTCCTCTGGGTTAGAACACAGGTTCACTGGTGGGAGAGAAGCACAGAGATTGGTGTGGTGGAACTTCCACTAACAATATGTTGTGGCATGATGAGACTAAGGAAAAAAACGGGAAGGTAATCTATAATAACCAAACCTGTTCATGTATGAATATGTTTGTCTGTCTACAGATTCAGGGACTCTAGGCATGATAAGGGAATGTTTTGTCTCAGGACTGTCTCCTTTTGGAGGTCGGTAGCCCTGCCACTCTTTAGCATACTTCCCATAGATAGATAGAGAGAGAGAGAGAGAGAGAGAGTGAGACAAAGAAACTAAACTAGGCTTTAGCATCTACTGTATGTTTTAGGCGACTTCCATATCTTTGTTTACCTTTATGGTTTAGCTAACTATAACGTCTCCAGCATGACTTTAAATACACCTTCAGGAGGACAGGAACTTCAGAGAGTTGTAACGTTGCTGCACAATAAAACATCGTGGTTATACTGCACTGCCTGTTTAATTAGCTTCTCAATTAAGTGTTTATTAAAGGCTTCTGTGTAAGTCATCATGGTCTCCCAAATATTCATCACATATGTCAAATAAGTTGTGCTTCTCCTGAGATTTCCCTTAAACAAATCTTCCGTACAAAACAAACAAAAGTGGTCATTCACTGTAGTTTCTTTTCTTATTTAGTGTTTTTTAAATCATTCCCCTCCTGAACATTACCAGTAGACCTTCTGAAGTAAAGGCTTATGTAACTGGACAGATTTTAAATCACTGTTTCTTTACACATTAACAATAAAGTGTTCCTCTCTGTGTTTCTGTCCCATGTTTTCCATTTCTGTCTGTCTCACCGTACGACTCTCTCACTCCGATAACGAGCTGCGAGTCGAAGGCCTCGCCCTGCCTCTCAGCGTGCACCAGCTTCATGGCGCTGTCCTGTAGGCGGCTCTTAATGTTGGAAAAGATCGACTCGTTCCACGTGTCCAACATCAGCTGGAGAGAGAAAAAAAAGAAGTACTGACGTAAATACATGTGGATCAAGTGCAGCAAAAATTATGAATAATAAGTTACCCTCCATTTTTTTGCCATCCAAAAATAGTCGAGCCTGATTTATTTATGAAGTGTTTCTAACGAAACCTCTTCCGTCTGCCTGCTGACTCACATTCCTTCACCCACTACTTCTGCCTCCACAGCACTTCATCTCAAAATTGCTTTTCTAAAAGACCTCCCCAACAAATATCACAGGATTCACACTTCAAACACTTCCCTCTAAAGAGAAGTTTTAGGCCAACTGAGCTATTCAGTGTTAGCTACTACTAAGCTATTCACTGTTAGCTACTACTGAGCTATTCCCTGTTAGCTACCACTGAGCTATTCACTATTAGCTACCACTGAGCTATTCACTGTTAGCTACTACTGAGCTATTCACTGTTAGCTACTACTAAGCTATTCACTGTTAGCTACTACT
>NC_048409.1:28482862-28483880 GCF_013103735.1 Etheostoma cragini
CGTCAGCTGTTCCACAAACTCCCGGTCGGTTCAGTGCTTGGATTTTGGGTTTTAAAACTGTCTTGTGGCAGCAATAGAGGCAGTGGTGTTTCCTGTTTGCTGTACGGGACTACTGCACCGCCTCACATTCAACTGACAAATCTCATCGCCGGTTACATGATTGGCCGCTGCGACGTGGTCATCGGGTTGACCTCAACTTTTTTTAATGTTGAAGGATAAACGAAACAAACATTTGAATCCCAAATCGGAAAATCGAATACCTACACAGCAAACAAATAGCCTACTATTCAGATCCGGCCCTAGAACAAACCATCGTAAGTAGTCATCGATTGGCCTGTATCATCTAACTTTTGCTTGCATCTGTTGCCATGGCAGCGGGTGCTGAGCCACCAGGATGACACAGCGCTGCTAAAGGCCTACATCGTGGAGTGGAGGAAGTTCTTCACCCAGTGCGACATCCTGCCCAAGCCCTTCTGTCAGCTGGAGATCACGCTCATGGGCAAACAGGGCAGCAACAAGAAAACAAACATGGAGGACAGCATCGTGCGCAAGGTGAGAGGAGGAAGTGGGGAAACCCCCCACAGGTGGAGAGGTCAAGAGTTGGGTCGCTGAGGAAAAGATAGCACAACAAAGAAAGGAAGGAGGAGAGGTGATGATTAGGCGTATAAGACAGTAGAGGAAGCAGCAAGATGGAGAAGAGGTGAAAACGACTAAATGAGGAGAACAGCAGGGACAGCCAGAAGGTCGGCGTGGACACCAACGTTTTAACAATAGTTGAGGTAAGCAGGAGAAGAATAGATGAGTTGGAAAGTAAGAGGAGATGAGACCAAACAAGAAAGTCACATAAAATCAGGAACAACTGAAGCAAATTCACAAGACGGGAGAAAATGCCAAAGTAGGGGAGAAGGAGAGGCTGTGAAACGAAGGTGAAGGTGAATATCTCAGTAGTAGCTAACAGTGAATAGCTCAGTAGTAGCTAACAGTGAATAGCTCAGTAGTAGCTAACAGTGAATAGCTC
>NC_048409.1:28483980-28495127 GCF_013103735.1 Etheostoma cragini
CACACACACACACACACACACACACACACACACACACACACACACACACACACACACACACACACACACACACAACTTACAGCCTGTGCTTGTTTGATGAAGTCTAGGATGTCCTCTTTGAGGGCTTGGTGGATCTTGGCAGGTCCTTTATCATCCCATAGACACACGGCATGGACATCTCTGGAGGACAGACAAGGAAAATGGGCAACACTGAAGTTCATTCAAGGTATTTAACCCTTGTGTTGTCTTCCCATCGACCTGCAACTGTGTGTTTTTCTGGGTTGAAATTTGGGGTTTGTTGTTCTTTTCCTAAATTTTGCCAACGTTTTTGTCTATTTTCTTCCTCTTTTTTGTCGCTTTTGACATTTTTTAAATTAGGTTTTAGTCAACAACAACAACAAAAATCACATGTTTTTGATGTTTTTTTGTCATTTTTTCAGATTTTTTCGTTCCCTTTTTCAGCGTTTGAAAAAACAACGTTTTGGTTTATTTTTTCCTGTTTTTTCGTGTGTTTTTTTCTCAACATTTGTCACTTTTTTCAACGTTCTTTTCTGATTTAGAAAGTTTTTATAAACCGGTCAAATTTGACCCAAGGGTTAAGTCAAACTCTGGGGGGGGGGGGCTCGACTCGACATGTCCAAACATGCCTGGTATTTGATGTACTTGCAGAAATGACCCTTGAAATGCAACCTGTCTTTTAAGGCTTCTCAATTAAAGACTAAAATCCTAATCACAATTATTTTGGCCATAATTGAAATCTATTGAGATCTATGTCAAAATAGAGCTGCACAATATATTGTTTTTTATCGTCATCACGATATCAACTGGCGCAACAAACACATTGTGAAAGACACTCAGAGATTTGTTGTGTTTGTTGAAAGAAAATCTCAGTAGAAAACTACACTTTAAAATGTAACAGTCATTCTTCTTTTTAGTGCGGCATTTTATGTTTAATTCAATGTTCAATGCAAGAACATTTGGAACGAGTTATGTTAGCAATTTGTTGTGTTTTTAGCAAAATACTGAAAGCAGCAGAAATGCAGAACTACGTACATCTGTTTATTTATCGCAAGCAACATCATTATCAACATTATTATCGCTTATTTTCCTCGTATTGTGCAGCCTTGAACTTGACAGTGACAAGATTACTCATTGACTTCTACAAACATGTTGCAAAATAAGAGCCAACGTGCGAAACTCAGACCTAATATGCAAAGTAAAAGTTTTTCTCAATTGCATTGTTTTGTGATCTTTAGGAGCCAAAATCATAATCTCGATTAAAATTTAATTATTTGCACAGACTTACTGTATTTCCAGTTAGTACTTAGAGAATTAAATTCCCCATATTTCCTGTTCCCCTCTTCTTATTAAAAAAGAGAAACCCCAAACTTCCTCTTCTGGACCACATTTCCCTCTTTGTTATTTAAGGTTAGTCAGATAAGCAAAGTCAAGTTAATTTAATACAGGTAGAGCAAAATTACAAATTAGCCCCAAAAGGGCTTAAGAATCTGTACAGCTTACAACTTCCTGTCTTTAGACTCTCGATTTGGATAGACAAGATAGATCCCCCGCGTGCTAAGCTACACCAGAGCATCCTGTTTCATTGGGAAACGCATCTATATACATATATATATTTATATATATGTATATTGATGCAGTTGACCGCCACGTTGTGGAAGTTAATTATGGATACAAGACTCTTTTCTAATCCAGTTTACGAGTGGGACACAACCCAACAGCCGGTTTACCCACAAATGTGTGAGATTGTGTGGGGATTATGTAAAGCATAACACCTGTTGGTGAAAACAAAACCCATAAACTGCATGTGTGTGTGTACTAAAATAGTACACTGTGCATCTGTTTTTTGGGAATTAAGGTAGGATCAGTGAACGACCCTGCCTAATGGCAGCTGTGCTGCTCCTTCGTTGGACCACTTTTCCTAAATAAGGAAGGAGGAACTACGGGACAAAGCAGAGAGCATCTCTTACGAGAACAAATCGAACCACTGTTGCTTGGTGACGGCTTCCTGTCTGAGCAGCTTGAGAACGATGGGACGCATCAGATCCCACTTGTCCTCGAACTGCAGGGAGCCCTTATTCTGGAGGAGAGACGGGGGGACGGGTGTAGTGGGAGGAAGAAGAGGAAGGATGAGAAGAGAGGCAATGGGCAATGAGAAGGGAGGTGTTGGTGGGGGAGAGAACGTAGAGAAGACAAAGACAAATGCAGAGATACACAAAGACTAAAGACTGAAGATCAAGGAGGATAATTAGATTTTAACATGAAATAAGAACGTCAAAATTCTCTGATTACAGAATATTTATGTCCCGGGCTTTGGGAAACCGACATGTTTCACCCTTTTCTGACATGTTACAGACCAAACAATTAATCCATTAATCAAAACAGTAATCAACATGACATTAGTCGTCAGGTGCAGCAATTTTTTTTTAGTATAAGCCAACATAATACCAACAGTATTGTCCATTTTGTATCATAGCACACGTTACATTTCCGCAAAAAAAATGATCACATCGTCAATTTTGGAAAAGAATGACCAACATGAAATATTACAATATCAGTCTGGACATTTAATTACATTATTGGTCAAGTTATTACCTTTTTAGGTTAAGTGAAAGTGTCATATAGTTTGGAATTCTTTATATTTTGGCACTAAAATCTATAGAGCCTATAAAATAATACACCATAACATAATTGTGGATTAGAAGATGTATTGTTTATCTGAATCTTATACCGTATCTCATGGATTAAATAAACGTAATGTTTGTTGTAACCCAATTAATGTACTTAAGAAGATGCCCTTACACCACTAAAATAAACACACCTGCTACTTTATGAGGACCCTGCGGTTCTCCGTCCACCTCCACGGGGGAAGCGGTTAGACACTAGCCGGGGAATGTGTGCCGGGGGGCGGGTCGCCGCCTGTCAAAGCCGGTTATCTCTTGCTAGCATGTAAAGCTAACTGGCCGGTGACTTAACCTACAACTGTAATTCGGTAATTAATAAGTAGGACAATACCTGAACAGTCTACTTTACAGACAGCCCATTGATTGTGTACACAGAGGGTTTATTTCGTCATATTTAATAAGGAGAAGGAAACAGGAGTAACGCTAACCGTTACCCGGTAAAACCCACACGAACACGGGGGCAGAACAAGCAAAATCCACATGAAAAAAGGCCCAGACTGGGGCTCGAATCCGGTTGTTCAAGTGCTTAGCAACTGACCCACCATGACAACCGGTGGTTCCGCAAAACGTTAGCTAGCTACACCGAAAATAAACGGGCTATGGCCGGGAAGGGTCCCCCCTCACACACACCCGTATGTGCCGTTAATGTAATACACCCCCGGTATGTCCCCTTCGAGGCTTTCCCGTGTTGGGTTTAGGGCTCGATCCGGTTCTTGTTGGGTAGTGGGTCGTCGTCCCCTAGATACCGGACTGTAGTCACGGCTAACGGCTGGCAGTTAAAGAAGCTAACGGCTGTCAGTTAAAGAAGCTAACGGCTGGCAGTTAAAGAAGCTAACGGCTCGGTTTTTGTAACCGACAGAAGACATGTTGGGGTTCAATATATTAAAGCTAACTGACTCCGACACAACACCGGACAACGGTAACAACTGTGACTTCACCTATTTGGGCACTTATTTCATATATTTACACTATTCGTGCGTACACCAACATGCCACAATAGCGAATGTAAACATATGTGCAGTAATAGCCAAAATATATGAAAACGAAGAGTTTAAATCTGTAAACATATATGGGAAATACGATATATTCAAGTGTTCTTACCTTTAACAAATTAGACGTCGCCATGTTTCTCCAACTTATCACCTCGCAGAATCTCGCGAGATAGATAGTACAGCTGGTTGAGGTCATGGGAACTTAACCCAGTATGGTTGGGAGCATAGACTGTGTATATATACATATATAAGTATGTACATATACATACATATATATATATATATATATATATATATATATATATATATATATATATATATATATGGCTGAGAAGTACTTACTTACTTTCTTCCAGTTATTTAATATTTGTTTACTAATCAAAAAAAAGTTTGTTTACGTTCTTTTAAATGTCGGCTATGTATGTTTTATGTGATGTTTTTTTTTTGTGTTGTTGTTTTTTGTTGCTCTCAGACACTGTATTGTGTATTTGTATGTATTATGGTAATTGTTGATGAACAAGGTTTATTACTTTAAAAAGATATGTACTCAGATTCTTAATCGAGGTACTTATCAAAATACTACACTACCGGTTAAAGTCATGCATTCAAAACTTTACATGTACCAGCATGTATTAGTATCAGTTTCATCACATGATCAGTCCATTACAGACCTTTGTAATCACTTCACAAGTAATTAACTCTTTAAATTGAGTGATTTTACATGTGTGAGTAAATGTGTGTGTGTGTGTTTGTTGTGTATTGGTTGTCTAAGCTACTGGATGCCTAAAATGTCCCATTCATTGTCTTCATTGTGCAGTAAAATGTTCCCTGTAAGTAATCACACATAAGGGAAACACTCAATTAACGTATAGGCATAATTTACAATGGGGGGGGGGGGGGGTTAACCCCCAATAATCAAAACTGGCCAGTGCAACCCCCCCCAAATTTCTAATAATAATTTCCTTTTTTTTATAAATAAAGCCATTTGCATCATGACTTGATGCAGGAAAGGAACAAATTATTGCAGAAAATTCCCCAGAATGCAGGAAATGAAGTGTTTGATATGCTTTTAATTTTGCTAAAAGAAGAGACCCCCCCCCCCCCACCCCCACCCACCAATGTTAAACCCCAAATAATCCTCTAATTAAATATTCTACAGCGAGTGTAAAAAATACAGTATATTTCCCTCGGAATTGTTGTGGAGCATAAGTAGAAATCAGAATTAACAGTTTTTAGGCATTATTTATTTATTCATTTTTTTGCATTTTTGTTGCCTTTTCCGCATTTGCTTCCTTCTTTTAAACATTTTTCGCCGTTTTCTCCCCCATTACCACCAGTATAGTAGTATACCAACTTATTAAAACTAGTTTGCACTTATTTCTGGAATATCTGGTCAATAAACCTAATTTATATGAAATGATCAATTGATTGGAGTTAGAAAAAAAGCAGAAATTATGAATGATTTTGACAAAAAGTGAAAAACCAGCGGAATGAAGGGTAATACATGATGATATGTCAAAGTTAAGCTGGATAATGCTATCAAATTGAATAAAAACTCTGAAAACTCATTGAAAGCAAAGATCTGATCCTTTATTTCATTTTTATTGAATTATCAATGTTTCTTTGGGGCAATTAGGTTGAAAAAAACCCCCAAATATCTGCTATAGAAGCTTTAAAGAAGAGGCTAACAGGAGGGTTAAGTACAGTACTTGAGTTAATGTACTTACTTGTGTGTCATTTCCATAAAAACCCTAATGATGAAGTACTTTTCCTCCAACACGAGGTGTATTTTATTCAATCAGCAGATAACAGAGGAGTACGAAAACAAGAGGAGGAAGCTCAGCGATGACCTCTTAGAGTTTATCTGTTTGACATATCTTAACGAAGTGCTGCCGTCTGTCTTCATCATATCACACACACACACACACACACACACACACACACACACACACACACACACACACACACAAACACAAACACACACACACACACAGATAAGTAACCAGAGTAGTCTTTGCCCTCTGAGATGGTTAATCATTCAGTACAAGTCGAGGCGTTGGACGAGTTTAAGAGTTAAAGCTCAGAGAGGATTCCTCCATCACCGGCGGGGCAACATGGCCACCGAGCAGCCCGAGGACGTCTCCGCGGACGTCTCCGGGGACGCGAGCCACGAGAGCAGGGGACTCGTGGACAGGATCAGGAAATTCAACCCAAAGGAAGTCTTCACCTGGTGAGTGGACGCGGGAGATTAGAGAAGAAGAAGCAGAGTTAAAGTCTGGTTTTTATACCCTTTGATCAAAGCCAGGTGAGCTGTTTCCAAGAGTGGAAGACGTGTGCATTTACTTAAGTAAAAGTACTGAAAGTACACACCTGGACTTATATTAATACCTGGTCACTTTATCACTTTATAACACTGGACTCAACACTGACATTTTGATAATGATTCAGGGTCTTTTTTGTCTTTATTTGACAAATGTTCTTATTGTTTATTATTGTTGTTATTACTGTTGTTTTGTTGTCTTTATACTGTCTTTTTTTTCTATTTATTTCTTGCTAAAACTGCTGCTGGAATTTTCAATTTCCTCGCCGGAGTCATCCCAAAAGGATCATTAAAGAGAAGTCTAAGTCTAAGTCTAATTAGTCTAATTAGTCTAAGTCTAAGACTAAAACCACACTTTAGAAATACTCTGTTACAAGTAAAAGTCCTGCTTTGAAAATACTCTGTTACAAGTTAAAAGTCCTACGTTGAAAATACTCTATTACAAGTAAAAGTCCTACATTGAAAATACTCTTTTACAAGTAAAAGTCCTGCATTGAAAATACTCTGTTACAAGTTAAAAGTCCTACGTTGAAAATACTCTATTACAAGTAAAAGTCCTACATTGAAAATACTCTGTTACAAGTAAAAGTCCTACATTGAAAATACTCACTTCAATACTTCAATTTGTCACAAACATTCAACATCAACACATCTGGAGATACGTGCTTTTCACTGGACAGAAAGGGAGTAAAAACTGCAATATTTACCTCTGAGATGTAGAAAGTTGAAGAAAAATACTCAAGGACAGTACATGATGTACATGTTGAAGCCATTTCTGTGGAAATAATATTTAGAGTTTATTTTTGTAAGACCTGACGAAACTGTGTTGAAAATGAATCGTGGATTTTGGAGTTTACCATTGACCCGGAATACTGTAATCTGATTGGCTGCTAGATGTAGTATTAACATAAGTAGTACCCTGCGAATCAGCCAGAAGCCGCTGGACTTTGGAGGAACGCAGTATTTTGACCTGCATGGAATTGCAGTTAATTTATCAGAAAAGTAAAGATCCTAAGTTTTTGTATTTTATGTTTTTACATTTTTTAACTAAACAGACAAACAAAGAACTTTGGATTCAACTCTTTTATTTACTGACGTTGTGAGTTGAGTACAAAGGAACTTTGAAGTCCTAAGCTCTCAGTACAAGTACCTCCAATACTTCCCAGTTACAGTCCACCTCTGATATGTTCTGGAGCATGTTAAAAGTGGATGACACTTATGATGCTCCTATGATATCGTGCAAATAAGTTACGCACAACAACTCGTACAATGTACGTCTGGTGACGTGACGACAGAGAAAATGTCACTTCGTGTCGGGGACCGTTGTTTTGCCGAGTGATCGTTTGCCAAAAAGTGATCGCAGCTTTTACTTAGTCGTTAAAAATGACTCAATTTCATTAATGAAGTCAACAGATAAAGTTGCAATGCAACCCATACTTTTGCGCTTGCCAAAAAAAGGGATTGCATCTCCAACTTTGTGTTTGAAAGGTTGATTCTGCTTCAAAATAGATTCATTTAGTGAATGAGGGTAATTTCTGACAAATTGTAGAACATTTTACTTGTTAAGGAAGCCATAGATTCACTGACAGGCCGTTTTCCAAGTGAGGTACGGACATAGATAGATATTTATTGATCCCAAGAAAAATGGGAAATTACGGTCTTACAGCAGCACACATCATGTATGTTATAAGTCACACAACACAGAATATAAATAGAAATGAGATACTAGGATGTACAACTCATAGACTAAAAATAAATAAAAATAAAGTGACTAAAAACACACAAAACAAACATAAAATCAGGATTTGCTGCAACAGGCTGCCGCACGACACACCGCCATTTTGCTTTTTCAATACAATACAGGGCAATACAGCTTTAACACACACTGCCGGACCTCAGGACCTATTCATGCACTAATGGAGAGATGTCAGAGTAAACCTTTACCTGTTAAAGAAGCAATAGAGTCACTAACAGGCAGTTTCCCAAGTGATTCACAGACATATATAAACTGCGTAATGCAGCTTTAACACGCCGCACACACTCCCAAGCAACCAATTCTGGGCAGATGATCACTATTTGGCACTACCCAACAAAAAGCAACCATCATGCTGCAACGACAGCTAACTTTAGGCACCAAGAACGACAATATAATAAATGTGCATGGTGTCCCTAAAGATGCGTCCTGTCTCTCAGGCAGGTTGCCAAGACGTTGGCCATGGGTCAGGGCCTGGCCGCGCTCATCTGCGGGACGGCCATCAGCTCCCAGTACCTGGCGACAGTCTTCCAGGTGAACACGCCCATGATGCAGAGCTTCTTTAACTACACCCTGCTGTGTGCCACCTACACCCCCATGCTGCTCTGCAGAACAGGTAACGCAGGAGCAATGTGCATGTTACTGAAATAACTGATTGAGTGAAGACGAGCCAGAGCAGAGGGGAAAGTAGCAGTCAATGGGAGATGAGATGAAAGATAAGCATCTCATATTCAGCAGTTAAAGTACCAACAAGTCCTCCGAAACATCCAACTATTTTGGTCATTTGTCCCTTTACCTTCCAATACGACCCACAGAACTATTTCATACGATAGTGCCCTCGGGGGGGAATCCAACCTCATTTCTAAACCATAGACTGTAAAAAAGAACAATAACAGTCTAGTATCTGAACCAGAGAAGATTTAAGATTTCTTAATTTGTCATTCCACAGTACACTGTAGTACGAAATTAAGTGCAAATTTCACAGCTTAAAAAACCCAAAACAGCACAGAAACAGTTAAAAACAATGTAGAAAAGTCTAGATATTAGCCGCATGCAGTAAATGGAAATAATTAAAGGCTTATATGGGTGTGTAGAGCCTGGATAGTGATACATATAAATATACCAAGTCTAAAAAAACTTATAGTAAAAACAAAAGTATAAATATCTAGATATATACAGTTGGGAGTGTAAATATCCATATATTCAAAATAGTGCAGTAGAGGACAAGGTGCAGTCAGAACAGATACTATGTGCAAGAACGTAAAGGTTGTGATTTTAAAACCTCGTTAACATTGTAAAATGGTCCCAGTTGGGTTAAGTTTCCTCACAAAAAGATCGTGTTTTTTTGGTTCAAACAAGACATTACTTCACTTCCCGATGGTTATGACCTTGACCCATCATCCATAACCCGGTGCACCCCCCACACCGGTGCACCCCCCACACCGCTGCCCTCATACTTCATCACCTTACTTCCTGTTTTGCTCCCATCGTTATCACCTCGGCCACTAGAGGGCCGCGGCTCTAGAAACGTAAACACGGGTCGGAAATGCTACTTGAGAGCGTTTTTTTTGTGGGAGGAAAGTCTCAAAAGTGCAGATCTCCATTTACTTATGTTACTTAAAGGACAAAATGAACCTGGGGGCCAATAACACATGGGTGCCGAGACAACCGTTCTCTGGGATTTGTTTTCATGCTAATCGCGTGTGAGCAGTTTTGGCGCAAACCGCTAATTAGCTTCTAACGCTAGTAGTCGGGGTACTGGTAAAGTACAAAGAAATCTCTATTTCTATCCAACCAACAAGGCTTAAAATAGCACCACAGCAGCATGATGAGTTCCTACATCAATCAAAGCATTGAGCACTTTGTAAGTGTACAAAAAGTTTGTAAAGAAGTTTATAAAGACTGTATCGTTCGCGTATATTCCAGTGCCCCATCTGTTAGCATTAGCGTCACAAGCTAATTTGCTTTTTGCACTAAAACTGGTCACAAGCAATTATGATGAAAACAAATCCCAGACAAAGGTCGTCCTGGTACTCATGTGTTACTGACCCCTAGGTTAATTTTGCGCCATAATTGTCCTTTAAGTGGAATAAAAACCAGATGTGGTCTGCTGCTTAACGTAGGGGTCGAACGACGACGGCGATTCTTTGATTCAGTGACTCAAATGTTAAACTGTCCTCTGGTGGTGGAACAAGTAAATGTCAGTACTGAAGTTCAGGGGTTTTCTCCTTTAAAACGCAGGGGATGACAATATTTTACAGATTCTGAAGAAGCGAGGGTGGAAGTACCTTCTGCTGGGGCTGGTGGACGTGGAGGCCAACTACGCTGTGGTGAAGGCATACCAATACACCACCCTCACCAGTATACAGGTGGGTGTGGGTTTTATCGTGAAATCAGGTCAGGTTTCTTTTTAAAACAATTACTTTTAATGAGTTTGGTGAACTCTCAGCAGTACATTCATTAAAGTTAAACAGCTTCAAGTTAGAATAAAGTGTGGTTTAAGAAAAGTTCTGAAACTTGAATTCAATAGTACAACTTTTATAAAGTGATAACGTTATGCTTATTTTCATTTGCCCTTTTGCCCTCTCTCATACTCTGCTTCTGACTGGCTAGTAGTCCTTACCTAGGTACTGTCAGGGCCCTCATACTCTGCTTCTGACTGGCTAGTAGTCCTTACCTAGGTACTGTCAGGGATCTCATACTCTGCTTCTGACTGGCTAGTAGTCCTTACCTAGGTACTGCACATGTGTGACTCACAACAAAGTTGGAACAGAGAGCTCAACACACAGGGTGAAAAGAGGAGCTGCAGCAATGTGCAGTACAACAAATATATGGTGTTTTTTGAAAATTAAACCATTTTCTTTTCAAATATAACTTCTAAATACAATTATGAATGAGCATAATACGAGCACTTCAATACATTAACACTAAGTCAAGGAGATCGGAGCAGACTCTCTCCTTGTTTTAGTTTTTCACTGATTTGAATCAAACACACTGTGGCTCTCTGGCTCCATCTGTCGACGTTTAACTCAACCAACGAGATTATTTATGCATCAAGAAGACCAAAATACTTCCACTTTATGAAAGAAGTTTTTTTTGTCAATGTCGATCCCTTTTAGTTGCAAAGATTCAGTGTGTCCAACGAGTTGCAATTGTGTTTTTTAAGGATTATGTGGGAAAATAACTTGTTTAAGAATAAAATGTCTTGTTGCCTGGCATGTGTGAGAGGACATATTTTCAGAAGGACTGGAACAGAGTGCTCCTGATAAACATTTGGAACAGACTGCACCTGATAAAATATCTTGGAGAAACAGACAAATCTTTGGTCCAGAAGAGGTGTAGGTGGGGGTGAGGGGTGTAGGTGTAGGGGGGGGGGGGGG
>NC_048409.1:28495342-28501431 GCF_013103735.1 Etheostoma cragini
ACACACACACACACACACACACACACACACACACACACACACACACACACACATACACACACACACACACACACACATTTGAACACATTACTCCGGAAATGTTATTCCATGAAATTAGGCGACCGCTGGCCGGACAGAGTGACAACATGCCAGTTAAGTTTAACGATTTTAATGGTTGCGTGGTTTCTGTCGCCCCCCATGAGGAATTCTCAGTAAATACAGTTGCTAGTAGCCAAGGAGGACACAGAGGATTGAAAAAAACATGACGGATTCTTCAGAATAGGTCTTTATCTTCACTGAAGTTTCTGAGAGGGAAAAATCGCCGGACGCCACAATCCTCTGAACACAGACGCTCATACGGAGAAATCCGGAGTGTGTTGTGTGAAGTCTTAACAAGTTGTGTAACAACTCATTTGGCAACGACTTGAATGTAACGGACATTCGTTAATATCAAAAAGTTACACACTAAAGCCACAGGGCACCGTGAGGTGATAGGTCGTTTCAGAGACCGTTGCAGTTGAGTTTAGAGGACAAAGAATGAGCGTCATGCGACAACAGCACCAAAGCGACAATTATTTTCTTTTTTTGATTATTTTTTGGGACATTTGTAGGCGTTTATTTACTGGACAAGTGAAGACAAGAAAGGGGAGAGAGAGAGAGGAGAATGACCTGCAGCAAAGGGCCACAGGTCAGAGTCAAACCCAGGCCTCAAGGAGTACACCTATATAAATGGGCGCCCGCTATACCAACTGGGCTACCCGGGCGCCCACCACATCGACTATGAGATGAGAAACTAGCAGAAGATCTCGGTTGGACACTCCTGGGACACGAACCCGTGTGCCCTGGGTGAAAGTCTTGTGTTCTTCCCAGGGACATGAATGCCACTCTCCTGCCTGAAAGCCCTGTCTTTAATGACCCTGCCATCCACAGCCAATTAGTGTTGTTTTGCAGATGTTGGACCACAGAAATGACACGTCTCTGCTTTTGTCTCCTCAGCCTCCAACATCCTGTTAGGCGACGGTCTGGTGCTGCTCAGCGCGTCGCTGTACGCGGTGTCTAACGTGTGTCAGGAATACACAGTGAAGAACCTCAGCAGGGTGGAGTTCCTGGGCATGGTCGGCCTTGTCGGCACGATCATCTGCACCATACAGATGTGAGTGTGGGTGCGACTGCGATCAGGACTCAGGACTCATTCAACACTATTGTTAATCTGGGTGTTTTTTTTGGTTTTACTCACCCAGGGTGATCCTGGAGCGTCATGAAGTGTCCACCATCCAATGGAGCTGGCAAATCGGTCAGTGTCTCACACAGAAACACTCTGAAGACAAAATAAGGATGAGGATGAGATGACCTGGCAATGATTCTGGTTCAAACCATTGGTTTTATATTATACAACTCTTTTTTTGCATAGAAAGCTAATGCTTACATTCAAATATAAGATGTCTAAAGTCTACTATGTAGTCTCAGATTTTCTTCTGACTAAGCTGAAAACTAGCTCAGCAATTTCCTTAATTGAACATTAAGGGACACTAACGGGCAATATGTAATCTATGACCCCTATTGGTGACTTAACCCCCCCCCCCCCCCCCCCCTTCTGCATTTAACATTTTTGGCCACTATGTGTCAGATAGCCAAAGTCACAGATTAAGTTGACTCTTCACACGATACAGTAACGTGAGCTATTTAAATTATCTGGATAAACGGTCATTTGCTCACACCAGTGGATCATTGTGTGTACTTTGTCCATCTGCGTGTCCATCTTTATACACAATCTGTGTTCTGGACTGGTTAGGATAAGCATCCCGGGAGTGTTCCTTTAACATTTAAGTTGTCAATATAAACTAGCTGGTGTGTGTTTCTCCTCTCAGGGCTCCTGTTCTCCGCCTACGCGCTGTGTATGTACGCCCTGTACAGCTGCATGCCCGTAGTGGTGAAGCTGAGCAGCGCCACCTCCGTCAACCTCTCCCTGCTCACCGCTGACCTCTTCAGCCTCTTCTGTGGGATCTTCCTCTTCCAGTACAATGTGAGCACACACACACACACACACACGCACACACACACACCCACACCCACAAACACACACACACACACACACACACACACACACACATGCACACACGCATGGCAGATTTATTGCCTGGTCAGTAGCCCTTACTAGGAAGTTGCTTTGGTTGATGGTGAATACAAAAAAAACATCATTAATATGAAATAAACAACACAGACATACAACTATGTAACATGAGAATGTGCAAAAATAACACATTATGTACATTCCCTACTTTCTGACCCTAGATTTAAAGTATTAGTCTGGATATTCTACATTTAAGGAAAACTTAATCCCACAAACACCGTCCTGGTGCCATAAATACACCCTAGATGAGTGGTTCCCAAACCTTTGTCACATCAAGGACCCCTAAAAAGACACAAACTAGACCACGGACCCCCGTTTGATTCGATTTTGTCCCAGGGTCCCTCATCTGACAGGAGTTTTGCTTTTGGATGTTTAGTAACAGAAAATGTATTAAACCCACAACCAAAAGATTGATACAATCTGTCATTGAGTTATTTATGGATGGAATTATAGTAAAATATGAATGACTCCCCTCTAGGATGAGGTGGGACCCCACTTATTTCTGACTTTTGGGAACCACTGCACTGCAGCATTAAATGTGGACTAATCTGCCGCTGACATGGTCCTTAACAAATGCAACATTTCCTCCTGTTTGTTTAATACAAATGGTCAGAGCCCAGCTATTTTCAGCTCTGTTTAAAGGTCCAATGTGTCGGAATTTCTCCGTTCTAGCGCTGAGATCACACATCGCAATCAACTCTCTCGCGCCAATTAGTTCAGAGTACGTATTACAGCTACGGTAGCCTTCACGCTTATAAAAAGCTGGTCGCTTGCTCTTTTCAATCTCCTTTTTATTTTTCTGGGCAAAGAAGAAGACTCCTGTTCCTGAAAATCTGGATTTTGAATACGTGTGGTTACCATGTGACAGCAAAAATGCAAAAGGTGGAGCAGGACGTCCTGTTTGTCCCTCACCGGCTAACGTATTCCGAGATGGCGCACGAACATGGAGCGTCTACCCCAGGTCAATGGAGATGTGAAATCTCAAGCCAATAGGAATACCGATGTTTGTATTGATGGTGGTGGTAAATATGCATGTAAAAGAAAAAGGTTTGTGACGTGACACACCGATTTTAATAACTAGACACGGTACACTCTGGACCTTTAAAAACGAGAGCATGTCAGTGGGTCTTTGATTTGGTCGATGTTGAGACAGTGCTGGTTTGGGTCTTCGTCTTGCCCCCCCTCTCTGGGTCACAACGACCGACTGAATGTCATACCGATGCGTTGATGAGTCCCAAAACGGGTTCAAATGTAAACTCTAAAATGTCGTGTGTCATACATGTAGTTTATAAACTTGTGAGTCCAAAGTCTCAAGATTTACCCCCCCCCCCCCTTTAAAAAAAAAACAACATACAGAAGACAACTCACTCCCCAAAAGAGGTTCAAGATTTATTTATTCTATTTATTTGAAGCTTTTCTTGACATCTTGGTCGCTTTTATCCGATGTTTAGTAGATTTTTTTTCGGTTCCTTTGACAATTTTCTTGTTTTTTTCCGACGTTTTTGAAACTTGTCCCAATGCTCTTTTATAATAAAAAATAATAAAACATTCTGTAAAATTGAATATATTACCCAAATTCAATTAAAGTCGTGAACTGATCATTTAATCTACTTGTGAAGAGCATTGTAGAAAACCATCCACGTTATTTTTACTAATTGGTTAAAAGAACCCCAAATTTCTGGGATAGAGTCCAATTTAACCCGAGAGAACAACAGGAGGGTTAAAAACTGGCTTTGCCTCATATTGAACATATTTTTAATATAATGAAAAATTTAAAAATAAAAATAAAAATTAAATTAAATTAAAATTAAAATCAAAAAATTAGATATTGGAATTTTAATTTTAATTTTAATTTTAATTTTAATTTCAACACTCGACGCTTTCAATGGTTGTCACTCGTTTTGATGTTTTCAACTCTACGTAACACTGACTTATTAACTTTAGTTTTACAGTTATTTTGGAATTTATGGTCAATAAACCTCATCTATAGGAAATAATACCTAATGTTTGAGTTAGAAAAGCAGAAATTAGGGATTATTTGGACTAAAATTAAAAGTAATGGCTGTTGATGATAATCACAGACTGGAATATGTCAACTTTTACTCAATACTATTTAAACTTTAAAATTGAAATTCAAAATTAATGAAAGTACAGATTTGTACATGCCAAAGAGCGTTGTGTAGAATCAGTCATGTTATTTTGGGGGAATTGGGAAGTTAAAAAGAACATTGATGTAGGAAAATGGGCCATTTTGACCCAAGGACAATGTGAGGGTTAAGACACCAAAACCACTAGAAAAGAATAGAAAAAAGATTGTGGTTTGGGTTAAAATCCCCTTAGGGTATCACCCGTTTTTTCCCCCAAATTTCCCAATTATTTTCTTCAAATGCTATAAAATTGAATAAGACGCCCCAAAATTATTGAAAGTAGAGATGTGTAGTTGGCAAAGAGCGTTGTGTGGAATCAATCATGTTATTTTGGGGAATTAAAAAGAACACTGATATAGGAAAACGGGTCAATTTGACCCGAGGACCACATGAGGGTTAACAGAGCCGGCTCCCTTTCTGCCCCAGTTCTCGGGACTCTACCTGGTCTCGCTGGTGGTGGTCCTCATCGGCTTCATCGCCTTCAACGCCGTGCCAACGCCCACCGACCACGCAGGCCCCCCCACCTCCACCCCCACCTGCGAGGAAGGTTGTGACAACCCTGCGGAAGACCACGTGGACGACGTCACACCCAAGGAAGTGGTGGTGTTCATCATCAGTGAGGAGGAGCGGCGGGGGGGCGGGGGGAGGGAGGAGGAAGAGGAGGAGAAGAAGAGGACAAAGGCAAAGAAGACGAGAGCTTCCGGGCCTCCAACGAGGGAATGATGAGGAGGATGTTGCACACAGCACTAAAATGTTAAGTACAGCAAGACAGCATGTCAATATCAGAATCAGATGTCAAAAACTCAGTGTTCCAGTTGCACAAATAGTATAAATATTAGAGTAGAAATATAAATAGAGAAATATAAGGAGTGTGGATATGTATGGTATTTACATAGTTAAAGGAATGTTATTATACAGTATTACATAATTAGCATAATTAAGGAATTGAAAGGGTGAAAAGCAATAATAATAATAATGGTAGTATATATGTCACACATTTTTGTTTTTATATGTACACACTCATATACATATGTGTATACATATGTGTATATACACACACACACATACAGTATATATACGTGTGTATATATAGATACACATATACACACATATACACAAATATTTGAGTTTTGCTTATGTACATTTAGAAATGAATGAGCAAAACATGTCATGTAGTGTTGATCATTTTGACACTGGTGAAATGTCAAATTTCAATTTTGAGGTACTTGTACTTAACCCAAGTTTTTCCATTTTCTATAACTTTCTACGTTGTACCTGCTCTATATCTCAGAAGTAAATATTGTATTTTTTAACTCCATTTGTCTGACAGCTTCAGTTGATTTTCAGATTAGTTTCTCCTCCCCTTCCTGTCCAGTGAAAGCGATGAATCTCCAGATGTGTTGATGTTGAATTTTTGTAATAACTTTCTACTTCTTAAAATAAAGTGTTTAAAACTCTTGGATCAGCCGGTTAATGCATCGGCACAAAGCTGAAAACAGAGCTGTTTTTCTGACATCATGAAGAGTTATAAACCGTTGATACAGGACAGCAACACAACAAACATGATGATCTGTTGGAATATGATGCGTTGCTGCTGATTAAACTACCAACAGTATATAAAGGAGTTCAAATGAGCACAACCTTGAACATGTAAAGTGCATAATATACAGTATATATATATATATCTATCTATATCTATACACACACACACATATATACACACAGATATACATAGACATACATATATACACATAGATATACATAGACATACATATATACACACAGATATACATAGACATACATATATACAC
>NC_048409.1:28501531-28541609 GCF_013103735.1 Etheostoma cragini
CACACACACACACACACACACCATCCCAACACATGGAAAGGTTTTGTTTAGCAGCCTCCGCCCAGTAATTGTTCTCGTTCTCTCACCTCGGTCTCTCAGGCTTCTTCTGATCAACATGTCTATCTGCTCGTCCTCCGTCAGTCCTGCGACATAAGACTCCGCATATTCAGACGCATCATCAGCACCGTGATCTTCTGCAGGCTGGGGATCATCACGTGGAGACATAAACACAAAAGGTTTTAAGATTACTATTTGAGCCTTTGCCGTTCAGATCCCACATCAAGCGTTTCCAAAATCCTTTCATTCCTTGATAGTGTTGTACTTCCGAGATTATCAGCACAAGTCCAAAAAACCATAAAACTAGAGCCCGACCGATAAGGGATTCTTAAAGCCGATAACGATCAGAATATTGGGTAATTTTAAAAATCCGATTTGCTGATATATAATTTTTTGTCTTTAAATCCAGAAACGCGTTACATAACAGATTTCTCTAACATTGGTTATTTGTAGTTATTTATGAGTTCTCACTAAAAGAATGATAATAAATTCGAGGAACATCAACATATATTACATTCTGATAAATAAAATGTGTGAAAAATACAAACTTAAGATATGAAACTTAAAGTCCTTTAAACAAAAACACAATAACAACAAAAAAATATCAGTGTTGCCAACAGGGACGTTGTAGAGCGTCCTCTGGTGGACAGACTATGCAACGCCAACGCTCTTAACATGGTTGACAGTCCGTTTTTATTTTTTAAATATTAATTTATCAGAATTATTTTTTTAATGGGCGACGCTTGATGCTTTCAATTTTTGTCACTTTTTAGATATTTTCAACACTACGTAACACTAACTTAATAACTTTAGTTTTACAGTTATTTTTGAAATTTATGGTCAATAAACCTCAGTTATAAGAAATTATACCTAATGTTTGAGTTAGAAAAGCAGAAATTGGGAATTATTTAGACAAAAATTAAAGGAATGGATGTTGATGGATAATCACAGACTGGAATATATGTCAACTTTTACTCAATACTATTTCAAAAACACTTAAAATTCAAATTCAAAATTAATGAAAGTAGAGATTTGTACTTGCCATAGAGAGTTGTGTAGAATCAGTCATGTTATTTTGGGGGAATTGGGAAGTTAAAAAGAACATTGATATAGGAAAATGGGCCATTTTGACCCAAGGACACCAACTCTGCCCCGCTGCTTGACGGCCCCTTGTTTTACGACCCACCCTTGTCTTGTTTAAACTTCCTCAAACTTCTCCAACAAAGGTCCTCAGGACTCACCTCCTCCTCCTCAGTGGGCCGCTCAGTTTCTCTTTGCCTGGTTCGTCCTAAACACAGTTAAACAATATTAGAATATTAGATATTATAAGACGGAGCAGCCACCCGGCAGCAGGGCCCTCTTTACCTCGGTCATTCAGGCTTCTTCTGATCGCCATGTCTATCTGCTCGTCCTCCGTCAGCCCTGCGATGAAAGACTCCGCATATTCAGATGCATCATCGGCAATGTGATCTTCTGCAGGCTGGGGATCTTCTGAGTGTTCTCGTCTAGTCCCGCTGTAGCCTACACACACACACACACACACACACACACAGATATATTATTTACAGATTAAGCCAACAGTAAGCAATAATGTATGGCTTTGTGTGCTTCTCATTTCTTTTGAGGGAGTAACTTTTACACACACACACCTAGTTATTAGGATAGAAACCTCTCTGGAGGATTATTTGCACGTTTACAGAAACAGATTTTTTTACAGATTTATTACATTATTTATTTCCAGATCATATCCAGCTGCTATCCAAGCATGTAATAAATCCTCTCCTCTCCATCTGTCATGTGTTGGATCTAAACATTTCTGACAGCATTGCATGGTTTTGCCCTCGGTGGATTTAAATTACTCAAAGTGGTCAAAGTAAGTCGGTATCCCTTTAATAAATTATTTAAGTATACACTATTCTCATTAAAGTGTGTTTTCTCACATACCTGAGGAGCTGAAGAATACACTTGGCCGTGGAGCATTTAAATCTGAAGATACAAACTCTGATGGACACACACACACACACACACACACACACACACACACACACACACACACACACACACACACACACACACACACACACACACACACACACACACACACACACACACACACACACACACACACACACACACACACACACAGTTAACAGGTTGCAGGATGAAGAAACTCCGCCAACAAACATCTGTATTTAATAAAAGCAACACTCAGACCTGCACACTTCTTCATGATGGTCTTCAGTGGTCCCCAGGTGTAGAGCAGACCCACCAGGATCCCGGCCAGGTGGCCAACCAGAGAAGTCCTGAAGGAGAGCAGTGGAGAAAAATAACAACAACACTACAACCAGTACACATCTTGTGGTACACTCTGGAGTGGTTCACGTTGCTCTGTAGTTGGTAGAGTATCTCACCCGGGAGCAATGAGATAGATCAGCAGTAGCTCCGCCCAGCTAGCGAAGCGGTTGGACACACGGATATGCAAGACGTAGGTCACACCACCAGGGTTGTAATGGTTGCTGACCACCTTCAGAGCAAACAGCACACCTAGAAACAGAGGGAGCATCCAAGGATGTATCATAAAACATGTGTCTTTGTCTCGGCTGTTGATGTGTTTTCCTCTTTTTTACTAACTGTGTAGTTGTTGTCCAACTTTGTGTGTACTTGTCTTTTTTTTTTGAGCCGAGCTGCCCGAGAACGCCAAATTAAATCAACGGATAATAATGTTGTGTGGTATAAGACTCAGGGATGGATTTCAGGAGGATGGTTAGAAGACACAGCATACGTTCTATGTCACCCAAGCAGGTTTCGGAAATCAGAACGTTTTAATTACATGAAAAATAATTTAGCTCCGACATGTTTAAAATTACAGGTCCAAATTCATATTTTCTCAATTTTTTTCAAGTCAAACCCTTTTTTGTTTTTACAGCTGCAACTAACGATTGTTTATGATTATAGTCTGCATATGACTTAAAGGATTAATAGATCTATGGTTTAAATATCACATTTTATTAAAGGTGTGTAAAATGTTGGTCTTTAAGTGAAACATGCACATCACAAAGCACCAGTTGACCTATTTTAATGTCTTGTGTTGTTCCACCAACACTGTGGAACTCCAAAAGATTCCCTTTGCCATGATGGGAGACAAAGAAAACCAGCATTCACATCGTAGAAGTTAAAGGGTATTACGAGTTCCTCCATGGTTTCAGCGCAATTTCGTTTTTTGTTGATCCGCTCGCCGCCTGCCCCCTGAATACAGGGAGAAAAAGCCCGGTCTCGGGAGACAACACAGGGGTCGTAAAGGTCAAACCAACACTAGAGGCACAGGATAGGTGTCACTGCCAGATGTGAGTCGAGTGCATGCGTCGAGTAGCATACACGATGCTAACGGGAGACTTCTGTAATGTCAACACAGTCAAAATAGACCTACTTAACAAAGATGGTTCACTGCTGGCTACAAGTTAGCATCAAACACTACAAATGCTGTCAGATGAATGGCGTTTTGAGCTAACGTAAGCAACCAAACAACCATAGATAGCTAAAAAGTTTCTAAAATGATTCCCATCTTATGTTATTGTTTGTAACGAGGAAAGTTTCTTATTTCCTAGATTTCACAAATTTCAGTATGACACGTTTTGTCGTAAACCGTTTAAATCTGAGCATGCGCGACTCACATTTGCACGTGACTCACATCGGGCCGTGACAATAGGACCCAAAATACAACAAACCACTCCAGCCAATCAAGATAATTGGGGTAGGGGTTAGTGACAGTTAGCAAATCCTTTCCACGGAAAGCCTTTACTCTCCCTATTTAGCCCCATCGTGCTGGATTTGGTTGCAGTTCCACTAGTGGGGTTCAACATGAAATATAAGTCTATAGTACTTTTGGACTCAAATCTGCACTCGCCTTACATTGGGCAGGGACAATGACAGTTAGGGAAACATGGGGGGCGAGCTTGCTCCGTTTTTTGGGGATTTTACACACAACGTCCAGATGTGACCATGCAGGAACTCCGTGCGCCTGTAAGTGATTTTTAGTGATCATTTTAGGCATTTTTGCTTCAAAAAGTCACTAGAAAATTCACCAATTATCAGAGTTGTGGCTTGTTATTTTGGTGCATTTATTTATTTTTTTAATCTTTGAAGATTTGAGACTTGAAACTGTTCTTACCCGAGAAGCCGACAGCACACTCGTCTCTGAACGCCTCTAACGAGTTGGAGTCCTCAACGAGTTTGGTCAGCGCCGCCTGCAGCAGCAGGTAGACGGGCCCGTAGAGCAGGAAGAAGACCGACAGCAGATAGAGGAACCAGGCTGCACCCAGACGGCCCTCCAGCCTCATGCCTTTCCAGATGAAGGACACCATGTTGAAGTAGAGGTGCCAGTCGTCCATATGGTGCAGCGGGGACAGGAAGAGGCGACCCCAGTCCTTGTCCCAGTACACACGTTGGAGGCTCACGCAGGCCTGAGGAGAGGATGGAGAACGAAGGAATAACAATGTTTTACTGTCATCAGGGTAGAACGAAGGTCTTTCTGAGATGTGTTGTGGTTTGGGTGTTTTGTCTTATTGTGGTAGTCTCTTTTCCTGTCTTATTGTGGTAGTATGTTTCCCTGTCTTATTGTGGTAGTCTGTTTTCCTGTCTTATTGTGGTAGTCTGTTTTCCTGTCTTATTGTGGTTGTGGTAGTCTGTTTTCCTGTCTTTTTGTTGTAGTCTTTTTTCCTGTCTCATTGTGGTAGTCTGTTTTCCTTTCTTATTGTGGTAGTCTGTTTTCCTTTCTTATTGTGGTAGTCTGTTTTCCTTTCTTATTGTGGTAGTCTGTTTTCCTTTCTTATTGTTGTAGTCTTTTTTCCTGTCTTATTGTGGTAGTCTGTTTTCCTTTCTTATTGTGGTAGTCTGTTTTCCTGTCCTATTGTGGTAGTCTGTTTTCCTTTCTTACTGTGGTAGTCTGTTTTCCTGTCTTATTGTGGTAGTATGTTTTCCTGTCTTATTGTGGTAGTTTGTTTTACTGTCTTATTGTGGTAGTCTGTTCCTGTCTTATTGTGGTAGTCTGTTTTCCTGTCTTATTGTGGTAGTCTGTTTTCCTTTCTTATTGTGGTAGTATGTTTTCCTGTCTTATTGTGGTAGTGTGTTTTCCTTTCTTATTGTGGTAGTCTGTTTTCCTGTCATATTGTGGTAGTCTGTTTTCCTGTTCTGTTTTCCTGTCTTATTGTGGTAGTCTGTTTTCCTGTCTTATTGTGGTAGTCTGTTTTCCTGTCTTGTTGTGGTAGTCTGTTTTCCTGTTCTGTTTTCCTGTCTTATTGTGGTAGTCTGTTTTCCTGTCTTATTGTGGTTGTCTGTTTTCCTGTCTTATTGTGGTAGTCTGTTTTCCTGTGTTATTGTGGTAGTCTTTTTTCCTGTCTTATTGTGGTAGTCTGTTTTCCTGTCTTATTGTGGTAGTCTGTTTTCCTGTGTTATTGTGGTAGTCTTTTTTCCTGTGTTATTGTGGTAGTCTGTTTCCTGTCTTATTGTGGTAGTCTGTTTTCCTGTCTTATTGTGGTAGTCTGTTTTCCTGTCTTATTGTGGTAGTCTGTTTTCCTGTCTTATTGTGGTAGTCTGTTTCCTGTCTTATTGTGGTAGTCTGTTTCCTGTCTTATTGTGGTAGTCTGTTTTCCTGTCTTATTTTCTTAGCCTGGTTTTCTGACATGTCTTGTGACTTTGTTATATTTGGGTCTTGTTTCCTGTTTTACTGTGATAGTCTTGTTTTCTGTGCCGTCTTGTTTATTTTACTTCCTGCCTTAGTTTTCCCGCCCTTGTCTGATGAATTTCACCTATTTCCCAGCGTAACTGAGGGACAGCGCTACTGAGATTACATGTTTTAGTCTATATTTTTGATAATTTCATCAGCATTTTGCCTGGTTTTCGGTCATGTCCTGTGATTTTGTTATTTTTGGTATTGTCTATGTTCTGTTTCCTGTTTTATTGTGATAGTCTTGTCCATGTTAACACACATGATTCACACAACATGCTATTGCTCCGTCCTTGGGTTCAGATACTCAGCGTTCAATAACCAGTTTATATACGGAACGAGTCATAAAAATGAACACTGTAATTAATAGTGGATGGGTTGCTGGTGAAATAACGTATAAGTATTGAGAATATTACTGTGAACAGAGCAGAGAACAGAGCTTCTGCTCCTGTTGTCATTAGATTCGATGTCTCACAGAAAACAACGTGCACACAGTGCAGTGCATGTAGGAACATGGCTGCCGGCGCCACCGGCTGGAGACTGGCCGATGGCTGGTGTGATCCCATCATAAAATAGTCTGGGGTTTATTAGCTGAGTTACATTTTGTATTAATAACAAACTACAAACCGAAGTTGTTAATTAAAATTGAATGCCGTAAAAACGACAAGTCTTGCTTCCCTGAGAAGAAGTTGAATTGTTGAGTTTGTCGAAGGCGGAGTTTAAGAGATATTCCTAATGTGCTACTGACCTTTATCGGCGGAGCAGCAGGGAACACGTAAAGGTACACGTTGAACCCCAGGACCGCCAGCGTGACTGCTGGGATGTTTCCCAGACCCTCGTGGAACAACTGGACCACCAGGATTAGCAGGCCCAGCTGGAAACTCCTCTGCATACTGAAAACCACCTGGGGGGGTCCAACGGCCCGGCGTGAGGATGTGGTCTTAATGCAATGATCTGGTCAATTTTTTATTAAATCTATCTATCAACAGTAGCCTGTGTATCTAACAGCATCTATTATCCTTCAACAGTATCTATTGATCGATCTGTAGTATCTATCTACTGCAGCATATGTGTCTAACTAACAGTGTATCTATAGTATAAATCTATAGCTAACAGCATCTATAGTATAAATCTATAGCTAACAGCATCTATAGTATAAATCTATAGTTAACAGCATCTATAGTATAAATCTATAGTTAACAGTATCTATAGTGTAAATCTATAGCTAATGGGAACTCCCTAATGATAACTGGCTCTTTAACTGGCTCTGAGATTTTGTTTTAGCTTGTTGGTAAAAATTCGCCATTTGCCGAGTAGAGCTGCGTGTGTGTGGAACAGCGCGCGTGGATGAGTGGCCTGAAGTATTGCTCTCTGCGTGTTAACGCACACATCTTGGCTCAGCTGTGTGTGTGTGTGTGTGTGTGTGTGTGTGTGGAGCGCTGGCATCGCTGATACAGATACAGAAGACAGGTGTCGTGCCAATGTACGTATCCCCGCCAGGATTTGTCTCCCCTGGCCGCGGGAACGCGCACGCACTCAGAGTGCAGTTTCTGCGAATTGCTCATGGTAGACAGGTGAAAAAAGTGGTTAATTGAAAAGCCATGTTAAACTAAATTAAATTAAAACCGAAATCACGTTAGGGGACACATTTTGCTATCCCAGAATGCATCAGACGGCAGATAGCTGCTGTAGTTGTTTTTTCTTCTTTTCGTTGTTTTATGGGATTTGTAGTGCACAAAACGTAATATATAGCCTACACAATACAGTAACGTGAGTAGCCTATGTATTTTGTTATTTTCCACCTCTGCTATCACACACACACACACACACACACACACACACACACGAATATAAATCTATATCTATATATCTGCGTGTTTCTCAGTACTATATTAAAGATGTAGCATAGTTCATGAAAGGCATTTTATAAAAACTAACCTAGTTGTCAAAATAAACGCCCATTCGGACATGTTTACTCCTCTTCCTCCATCTTTGGATAGAGGCAGCTGGTCCAGACACGGTGGAGAAACTCAGCTCTGACTATCAAAGGGCTCCAAAAGCAGCCGGAAATGAGGGATTAAAATTATTATAAATAAGAATCCATCGGGATTAATTTAACATGCGGTACTCACACTGCGTCCGCCAACGTTCAGCGCGCATCCAGACCGGATCCACCAGGGGTCTGCAGACCGGATCCACCGGGGATCTGTCTCCAGACCGGATCCACCGGGGAGAAGCAGAAACGAAACTTAAACCTGATCCTCACAAAGCCCTGCAGGACTCACAGGACCAGTGCTGGAATGGAGCCGAGTACATGTACTCAAGTAGTGTATTTACGTACAAATCTGAGGTACTTGCCACTTTCTACTTATAATATTGTACTTTTTACTCCGCTATATACATCTGACAGCTCTGTTGCTTAACACATTAAGATGTGTTTTTGTCCCAAAATATGTTTATTGCTCAAACCTCATAAATGATTACAGGCTGTAATAGGAATAACAAAAGGATAGCAGGTTTCTGGCTTTTTAAAACAGAACAAAAACACATACATTCCCACTCATTCAACCCATTAAGATGTTTGAACACAACACATTTAGTTTATAAAAGATTTAGTGGATAAAAGATGTTTTATTATAAATTAAACTAGCCATTTAACGGCCTACAAGTCCATCAGAAATGATTAGATAATTAATAAATGGACTATTTAAGATATAAAAACTACTGCAGTACTTTTATTTTAAACAGCCCAAGTACATTTTTCTGATACATCATTTTACTTAAGCAACATTTTCAATGCAGGACTTTTACTTGTAACGGAGTAGTTCTCTTTAACAGTGTGGTCGTAGTATTTTTACTTATGTAAAGGATCTGAATACTTCTTCCACCACTGCACAGCATGCTCTCCATTCGCAGGTTCTTTTAATCATTTATGCACCATTTACATTAGTCCGCTTTGTTAAAATAATCTTCATTTCAAACCGTCTAATGCATTAGACGGTTTGAAATGTAGATTATTTTAATACATTACATGTACATCTTACATGTAAGATCAGCAGTGGGGGAATGTAAGGCAAGTAAATGTACTTGACTACTGTAGCTTAGATTTTAGGGCAAGGGTACTTGTATATAGAAAAGTTTTTCCCATTTCATGCCACACGCGCGCGCGCGCACACACACACACACACACACACACACACACACACACACACACACACACACACACACACACACACACACACACACACACACACACACACACACACACACACACACACACACCATTAGTCTGAGATAGTATCTTCAAAATATTGAGAACTTCTCAAACTATACTAAGTCATTATTTAGAGATTGTCATTATTTTGAGTTTTTCTAATTATTTTAAGATCTCATTATTTAGATAAAGTAATTCATAGATACTGAGTCATTATTTATAGATGGTATCTCGAAATAATTTAGTAGCTTAAGTTCATTATTTATAGACAGCTTACTAAATTATTTAGAGAAACTAAGTCATTTATAGATGACTAACTCATTATTCAGATAAACTACGTCATTTAGAGATACAAAGTCATTCAGAAAAACTACCTTTAGTATCTCATTAGAGATACTAAGTCCTTATTTAGAGATAATAACTCCTTTTGAGAAAATACATCATTTAGAGATACTATCTCCTTATTTTAATATACTAACTCATTATGTAAAAAAAATTACATAATTTAGAGGTACTCATTTAGAGATCATAACTCCTTGTTTTGAGATCCTAACTCCTTATTTCTAACTCTAATTTAAAGATACTAACTCCTTATTTAGAGATCCTAACTCCTTATTTAGAGATCCTAACTCCTTATTTAGAGATCCTAACTCCTTATTTAGACATACTAACTCCTTATTTAGAGATCCTAACTCCTTATTTTAACTCTTATTTAGAGATCCTAACTCCTTATTTAGACATACTAACTCCTTATTTAGAGATACTTACTCATTGTGTAAAAAAAAAAACATAATTTAGAGATCCTAAGTCCTTGTTTGGAGAAAGTACCTCATCATATAGAGACAGTTTCTGATTATAATGACTTCCAGGGTCTATTTATCCTCACTGGACCACGGTCTCTGGTGTTGACAAGTGTGACGTCACTCCTGGGTGTCGTTAGGTGGGGCGGGGGCTGCGTTGTTGCCATCGTCTTGCGGGGGACGCGGAGACTCTTGCACACCGTTCAGATTTGGATTAAAACACGGATAACATTCAGATCATCCCCTCAGTAAAGGATCCCGCTGTTCGCCGTCTCGAGTCAACATGGGGAGCTGTTTAACCGTGGGGCCGAACGAGGCTCTGGTGGTCTCCGGTAGGTGGTCCGGTCCCCCCTTCCGACTGAGCTAGCTAACGAGGCTAAGCTAGCTGTCATTTCTAAGATCACTTAGCTAACGAAGCTAAGCTAGCTGTCATTTCTAAGATCACTTAGCTAACGAAGCTAAGCTAGCTGTCATTTCTAAGATCACTTAGCTAACGAGGCTAAGCTAGCTGTCATTTCTAAGCTCACTTAGCTGGCAAACAAACATTTAATCTACTCTTGTTAGTAAAACAAGAGTACATTAAATGTCTTTTAATGCAGAAATATTAACCCGGTTGCTAACGTTACCGCATAAAGCCACCGAGGTAAATCAGTGTTAGTAACGTCAATAACGGTTTCGCTAGCTTTACTTATAACCGTTATGCTAACGTCGTTAGCATTCGGCAGCGACGCTACGTTAACGTTATTAACAGGTAATAATGAGCTAATTGTCTCATACACTCCGACCCATAGACATATACACATATATAGTTATATATGTATATATGTCTATGCTCTGACCAGCCTCACCACACTCTACAGCAATCAATGTCCACCAAAATACAACACAATGTAAATTATTCTGCAGCATTTGAAAGCAGAAACTAAAATCTGAATATAATCACACCGCTCTAAAACGAGATTATGAATTAGCAGACCATCTCTGTACTGTCAGACAGAAAGTAGAGATCTGAATGAAGTTCATGCTCAGTGACCATAAAACTGACAATACTAACAGGAAGACGCAAAAATCACAACAACCAAACAAAAATATGTGGTCACTGTTCACTGAAATAATGAACATTTAGTTTAACTTTAATTTCAGATTTCAGAGAAAAAAAACAAACAAACATTGGGACCATAGACTGTTAGTATAAATAATCTAGGATTAACACACACACACACACACACACACACACACACACACACACACACACACACACACACACACACACACACACACACACACACACACACACAAAATTTGTGGCGATAGGCAATATAGTCACAGATGTTAAAGCTGTGTGGAAAGATACCAAAATACAAAAAATAAAAAAATTTAATTTGCTCATCTGTGATGTGTTATGTCCAAGTTTTATCTCTGTATTGCCACCAATTTGAGTAGAGTTTTAAAACTAATTATCCCTAAATTAAAAGTCTTGAATCCACGTTCAATAAGGTACAGCACACAGTTTTAATTGAAGTAACTGTGGTATTGTTACTGAAAATGTATCCAAGTTGCGTTGTCTTAATGCAACTGTTGCTCTTCCCTCAGGTGGTTGTTGTGGTCCTGATACAAAGACCTACGCTGTGGGAGGCTGGGCCTGGGCTTGGTGTCTCATCTCGGACACCCAGAGGTGAATTAACCATTAAAACATAATGTCCATTTATGTTCTGTTATGCGCATGGAGATGGTCTTTTTGTAGCGTCTTAAAATGTTTCTGTACCAGCAACTTCTACTCACAGATAAGTGGATTATACTATTTAAAGTGCTCATATTATGCTCATTTTCAGATTCATTAATGTATTTAGAGGTTGTATCAGAATATGTTTAAATAAAAAACAAAACATTTTTTTATTGTACTGCACATTTCTGCAACTCCTCTTTTCACCCTGTGTGTTGAGCTCTCTGTTTTAGCTACAGAGTGAGACATCTTACTTCTGTTCCCTCTTTGTTGGGAGTCACACAGTACCTAGGTAAGGACTACTAGCCAGTCAGAAGCAGAGGATGAGGGCCCTGACAGTACCTAGGTAAGGACTACTAGCCAGTCAGAAGCAGAGTATGAGGGCATGTCACGTTAACAGCTAGGCGAGCATTATAAGGTGTGTTACAAAGTGGCGCACGCTTGACTCTGAAGGAAAGGGCTACAAGGGCGCCATTTGGAGCAGGTTGTGATCAGTGTTTTCTGTTGGAGATGGTAAGTCCCTTCGGGGGGGGGGGGGGGGGGGGGGGGGACTTTGACCTATTTTACTTTGTAAACCTATAACGTGCAGAAAAAATATATACAACACAAAAATGAAAGGTAAAAAGCCAAATAGCATAATAGGAGCACTTTCAACCCCTCTGTCCAATCTTATTTGAAGAAAACGGTCAAAGGTTTTTAATACAGACCACAGCTGAAATGGGCTTTTGCGGTCTTATTTCCTCAGGGGAGCCAGTCCCATTATCTGCACTCAATCTGAAGGCAAGTAGAGAGAAAGCTGTTCTACCATTTCTGTTGATTACACAGTGTTGTTTCTACTGTTAACAGGTACAAAAATCTATTTCAGCATACACATTTACACCAGGGTTATTATAGTAAACTAAAACAAGCAGTAACAAGGATTTAAAAACTAAAACCTTAAAAAAAAACTGAAACCAGGGCGCCATGGTAGCTCCCCTGGAGGAACGTGCGCCCAGTATAATAAGTCTCAGTCCTTACCGCAGTGGGCTGGGTTTGAGTCCAACTTGCGGCCCTTTGATGCCTTTAAGTCCCCCCCGCCCCCCCATTTCCGGTCTTCAGCTACTCCATCAAACAGAGCCAAGAAAGCTCGCTCTCATCACTTAATATTCCAATCTTGATGGCACGTTTGTTTCCTCGCTGTAGGATAACCCTGGAGATCATGACCCTGCAGCCCCGATGTGAGGACGTGGAGACAGCCGAGGGGGTCGCCATCACTGTCACAGGCGTGGCTCAGGTAAGACCACATCCCAGACACACACATGGACCAGGTCTAGTTTACTGACTTCCTCTGATATCACTAGGTCTGCACATTGAACCTCATTTTATTCTTATGGAAATGTTTCTCTAGCGCTGAAGAAATACAAGTAAAGAAAGCTGCAATCTTTGTCTTGTTTACATGTTCTCTAAGCAGATAGTTCCTGATCTAAGTAACTTTTTGCAAAGAATAAGTTTTATTTTGTCAAAAGTTGTTGTGTTGTTTGTGTTGAGAGAGCATTAAACATATGAGAACTTTGGCTTCTCTTAACTAAATTTCTTTTATGAAATGCATTTTTAACATTAAGGAATCAAAACAATTGCTATTGGGACCAATAAGTCAGCCAATGTATCAGAACTAGTATAAAAACATAAATAAAAACCCAACCCTTGTTCCCATATTCCTTGTTTATCTTATATAGCTGACGGCCAGACTCCACCTACACAATTAACACCCGTCTTGTTGCTTTTTTCTTCTTCTTTACCTTCAAATGGCTACAAAGGCTGCATCACAAACCTTCTCAATATTACTCAGCATATCACAGCTGGAAATGGTTCTATTAGATTAAATGAAATGCCTCAAAACCAAGACTTGCCGGATGTGTAACATTACTAAACAACGGTTTGACTCAGCTTTAGGGGTATTTTGAGGGAGCAGATAACTCACATACAGCAACAAGATGTTAAGGGTTTTGGTCCGTCAGCAGGTGTGCTGACCTCACTCTGTCTTCTTCAGGTGAAAGTGATGACGGAGCACGACTTACTGGCCGTAGCTTGTGAGCAGTTCCTGGGTAAATCAGTCATGGAAATCAAAGCTGTGGTTCTGCAGACTTTGGAGGGACATCTGCGCTCCATTCTAGGTATGGACTTTGATTTAATTTGACCAACCTTTGACCCTGTTTACAAGTTTTAAAATGAGTTGACAGCGTTAAATACAAGTTTAAATGATTACAATTTGACCACATATGTTTTGTGCGGAAACGCCAAAGCGCCCTGATGCGTAACAGGAAAATATGTCATCGATGCAGGATGTGGTTTTCTGTTTTAGTGAACGCTTGCCCACATTGTGATCCCATCACTCAGACCACTTGCTGGGATGGTTGGAGATGCATTGGACCACGTATCTTCTGTAGTGTAAATGCATTCTTATGCGTCCCTGACAAGGATCTAACAGCGAGTTGGATGAAGTGTTGCGTGATCGTCCAATGCGTGTTTGCGTAATAACTGGCCGGGCTCTTTGACCTTCTAGCGGAAGCAACGTAGGCAGAAACGAAGACGGGGTCAGCTGAAGACGCCTGATAGACTGAGGCATGTCTTAAAACCCTTTCTAAACAGAGTCATAGTTTGGATTATTCCACCTGAACCGCAACTAACAATTATTTTCATTGTCAATAAATCTGTTTTTTGTCACTTTTTCCAATGTTTTTGTCTGGGTTCTGTTTGGTATTTTTCTTCTTTCCACTCCACTTTAAAAAAAACAGTTTTTTTTAAAAGACATTTTGTCAATTTTTTAAATGTTCTTGTATCATCCCGCCCCTGATATGCTATCCAATTGAGTAAAAACACCCAAATTCAATGAAAAGTAGTGAATCGATCACTTATTTTATGGATAATCCACGTGATGTTATTTTTTTTGTCAGTGCGGTTGAAAGAAACCCACATTTTCTGACACAGAAACGTTTTGAAAACATGTCAAACATCATTGTCTCAACTCCAGATTGATTTCTGGCAGCAGTGCAGTATTTGTCATGCATGTTGTCAGAATGGTCATTTTGATCTCTTTAGTTGAAGGATTGTATGTTAAAGGGTAAAAAAATAAAAATAACCTGCTGTCCTCGTTTTTACCAATCCAAAGAGATATTGAGAAAACATAAAAAGGCTGCCAGTTGGTAAAAAGTGGAATTTTGAATTGAGAGGTACGCATGGAATGGACATGTGGGACGGACATGTGGGACGGACCTGTGGGACGGACCTGTGGGACGGAGATATTGACGTTGTCTCTCTTTTACAGGTACCTTGACTGTAGAGCAGATCTATCAGGACAGAGACCAGTTTGCTAAACTGGTGAGGGAGGTAGCAGCGCCCGACGTGGGAAGGATGGGCATCGAGATCCTCAGCTTTACCATTAAGGTGGGTCCACGATGACGTCGCTCGGACAGCAAAACCGGAATACTGGAAGAAAATGCTAACGTTGCTACTGAGCAGAAAAGTCAAAATAATACAGTTCAGCATGGACTTTGACTCCGATACGAAAAGAAAACAGCACATAGCAATAAACATGCAGTCTCACGACGAGAAAGAAACCTTCCCTCCTCACTCCTGGTCTCCTACGCGGCACAATTAGCAGAATGTAAAGCACCCCATGTCTGTGTAGTGCTAGCTGTAGTGCTAACGATTTCCATTGTCAACATTTAGCTAGTCGATGTCATGAAGTAGGTTTTGTTTATGTAACATTAGGCGGGAGAGACGGCAGCGTTTTACATGACTGATAACGAGGAAAGCCAGCAGACTCTAGCAGCTATGAAAACATTTACTACAACATTGTTGATACGACACGCCCGTAGTAACTGTAGCTGAGCTGTGGACCGATACACTTTAATACCTCTCCTAACTTTATCATCAGTGCTGCACAACCAATCGCAATGTTATTTTGTATCTGCTTACGCTTCATCGGAAGGGAATATGTTTCCCAATAATGCTCTCACACAAACCTTTAGTCTGGGATTGTGAGCGCTCTGCTGTTTCCATATCGGTCTGACACATGAACCACCGTTAAGAGCCGACATTTGGGAAATGCCGTGTGTGTTTATAGGCCGAGCAGTTCTGTAGAAGCCACACCAACATGAGTCAGCAGCCATCCGGTTTTTAATCTATCGAATGTGTTTCATCTACCGCGGAGGCTGCTGCTCATTAGAGACGTCATCTCTGCTGGCGGGAGACCCCCCCCCCCCTGCAGAGTTGACTGCTGTTGATGAGAACTAATTGAAGGGTGGAGCAGACACAGCGGCTCTGAAAGCCCAGAGTCCGTTTCCCCAGTTAGCTCATCAGTGGAGGCTTCAAGACATTAGCTGGTTGTCTATGTCTCACACACACACACACACACACACACACACAGATTTTTTTTTATTATTGTGTCATTGCAATAACAACTGGCACAATAAACACATTATGAAAGGCTGTGACATATCGCAGTTTTCTACCAATGTTTTTCAATTTTTTTATCATACCTTTTTAAATTCAATGTTCAATTTGTACAATTACAGGACGTTGGAAATGGTTGCCTTTCATTTGTTTTGAATTCAACAAGCAATTTGTTGTACTTTAGAAGTATTCTGAAAGCAGCAGAAATGCAGAACTGAGTACACTTTATGCCGCAAGTAATTTCGTTATCACGATATTGAACAACTTTGTCACATATTTTCTCATTCTGTGCAGACAGACAGACAGACAGACAGACAGACAGTCTCCTGTGGCTTTAGTGTTTGCAGGAGGCTCCCAGGTTGACCTGTTTGTGTGTGCTTGCAGGATGTGTACGATAAACTGGATTACCTGAGCTCCCTTGGCAAGACCCAGACTGCAGCTGTCCAGAGGGACGCAGACATCGGCGTGGCTGAGGCAGAGAGGGATGCTGGGATACGGGTAAGCAGGTCCTAGTGTGTGGGAGACGCTGTGAAGTGGATTCTGTGTGGACAAAAACAACAATTGAACACAGCTTTACTTCTTCATCGTGTTATAGGAAGCAGAGTGTAAGAAGGAGATGATGCACGTCAAATTCCAGGCTGACACCAAGATGGCCGATTCCAAACGAGAACTGGAGCTGCAGAAAGCTAATTTCAATCAGGAAGTCAACACTAAGGTGGGCACCTGAAGTTTAAACCTGACTAACTGTGAGGGGGCATGATCACAGGCACTTTTGTAGTTTAAAAAGAAAAAAAAGTAGAGGCAGAGTTTTAAAAGAGCTAAAAAAAAGCAGCCGAGAGCGTAGAGCTGGGCGATAATGGTGAAAATCAAATATTACAATGTTTTTGACCCGATAACTTGATAATGATATCAGGAGGATATGTAGGGCGGACTACTGGTGCTTTCACAAAATATTTACATGAGATTTGTGATAAATCATCAGTAACGTGGATATAATGAATAAGTGGGTAAAGGTAAACAATAGAACAGTCTGGAAAAGACAACACATACGTCATATTACAATATCCAACATCTAAGATGATATTTAGTCTCATATCACAATATCAACTTATATCAATATATTGCCCAGCTTGTATCTTTAGTTGTTATAACAGCTATGTTACAGTATCCATATGTGGAGTGCAGACCACAGCGGTAAAGAGAGCTAGAGAATGACCAGAGAGAGGGAGCGGTGCTGCTTTAACGTTAGATAAAACAGCGAGTTCCATGAACAGCGTGCACCCGGTCCCGTCATATGAAAGAAAGAAATCCTTTATCAGGAATAGTCCCTTGAGATGTGACATCTCGTTTTGAAGGAAGTCCTTAAAAGGGAAGAAAATAATAAAATACAGTACATTCCCAATTAGACAAAACAGTTAAAACAACTTGAGGGGACATAAAAAAAAACAAAAAAGCATACATCCCAAAAATACACACATACTGACAAACAAAAACAAAAGCTCTCCATCACACCAAAATCCCCCATATCCTTCCCATTCCAACCAATAAATATTAGACAATAAACAGTTAAGTTAATAAAGACAGTTTGAGAAAGATGGATAAAATATACATATAGTAAATACATACATACATACACACACAATTACTTACACACATATTCATACATACACACTGTACGTGCACATACATATACATACACACAAACAAATAATAAAAAATAAATTAAAAGTATATGATTCCCCGTGCTCCGACACTAGCACAACTTTATCTACCTTCTCTAGTTTTTCTTGTTGTTGTGGAACCGACAGGTCTCGCTTTGCTGCTTATCTGGTCAGCTGTCCAAAAAAAAAAGCGCTTGACATAGGGCATTTTTTTCAGAAAAGGTTTTTAACTTCATTAAAAAAGCTTTTGAGCTGCTGAAAAACGTTGGCGGCGCCGTTTACCCCACAGGACTGTAAAACAAATGTTGGGAGCTTAAAAAAAAGAGACACCAAGCGTGAACATCGCCTTAAAGCAGCAACATCTGATGCTAATAAAATGAGGTCAATTCAGAAGTGCACAACACTGCAGTTGACCGTCTTATGCGCTGATGTTTTCAGAAAGCGGAGGCCCAGCTGGCGTACGAGCTGCAGGCCGCCAAGGAGCAGCAGAAGATCTGCCTGGAGGAGATCGAGATCGAAGTGGTGCAGAGGAAGAAGCAGATCACCATTGAGGAGAAGGAGATAGAGCGGACGGACAAGGAGCTCATCGCCACCGTCAAGAGGCCCGCGGAGGCCGAGGCCTACAAGATGCAGCAGCTGGCTGAGGGGCAGAAGTGAGTGAGGAGGGAGAAGCCAGCGGTCAGAGGGGCATTCAGACAGATTCAAGAGAGCTTTTTTCTTTTTAACCATTATCACCAATCGGAAGAAACTGTACGATCACAGAGATCTAACACTTTGACAACACAAGTCCACACTCCTGTTGCTACAGCAGCCGGTAGTTGACTTAAAAAGCGAGGAATTAGCGAGTTAATTAGAATGGAGATCTGAAACATCTAGTATAGATTTAATGTCAAAATGCAAAACACTCCAGTAGCATTATCGAGGGCTGCAGCTTGTCTATAAAATATCCATAAATGGTGAACGATGTGGATCAGTGTTTCCCTAAACCCAGAGAAGAAGTCCTAAAAATGTCTTGTATTTGTCCACAAGACAAAGATATTCAGGTTACTGTCACAGAGGAGAGAAGAAGAAACTATATAACATTTGACAATCTGGAATCAGAGCATTTTTTTTAATGCTGCTTAAATCTTAAATGCTGACTCAAACTGCTTAAATCAATTATTAAAGTAGATGGCAATTTGTTTAATAGTTGACAACGTATTGATTAGTCTTTGCAGCTAAGGCGGCCGCCTAAGCAACACACGCCTGCCGCCTAGACTACGTTGTCAAAAACTGTCACGCCAATTGTCATGGCAGTGACGATAAAGTGGTTTCGAAGTTGGTTACAGTTTTTCAAAACTCCACACAGACCGCGTTAGCTGCAATGTGATATTAATGAAGACACAACAGGGGTTTCTGTGCCCTGATGACTGACTGACAGGCTCAGATTGTAAGCCCCCCCCCTTCACCACTACCACCACCACCTTAGCTAACAAGTTATGAGACGTGTTAAATGGATGAATCAGATATCAGTTAATTTATCTTGTGTGTTTCCCCCCCGCATCAGGACGAAGACGGTGCTGATAGCCCAGGCTCAGGCAGAAAAGATCCGGAAGATAGGCGAGGCGGAGGCTTGCTCCATCGAAGCCGTGGGCAAGGCGGAGGCAGAGAAGATGAGACTGAAGGCGGAGGCCTACCAGCAGTACGGAGAGGCAGCTAAGACCGCGCTGGTCCTCGAGGCCCTGCCTAAGGTAAAACATAGGATGCTTCTCCAAAAGTCTTAAAAGGCCCACAATGCACCTCCAGCTTCTCTAAAACACTGGTTTGATGGTTTGAAAGAGCTTGAAACTTTTTACAACAAGCATGAGCCAGTGTTACGTCCCGTGCATGGTTAACGCACCAAGTATTAATATAATAATTAATATACTGAGTTTTTCTGTACATGAATTGAAATATTCTCCAATCACTAGAGTTGTAAACACACCGTACGTTCCACCACTTGCTTGCCAAGCGGTAGTGAGAAGATCGATACCACTCTCATATCTGTCTGTTAAATATGAAGATACCGCTGCAATACAGTTAGCTTAGCAAAAGGCTGGACACGCAGGGAAAACTGCTAGCATGGCTGTGTATTAATCTCCTAAATCTGCCCAGCAACACCTTTTAAAATCTTGTTACATCTTGTTTGTTTAATCCCCTCAGAAAGCTGTCACCCAACTTTTAATAGTGGCAGTGTTCGAAGCTCAAACCCAAATTCAACACAGGATCCATTTTTCCAGGCAATGGAACATGAAACCATGGAGAAATTAACGGATAATAACAGCTCTCAGTCTGTAGTCGGGATCACCGCGGTTGCTTCATCTAAAGTCCAAATGATAACTCAATGTGTGTGTTTTTGTTATATTTTTTATGTCCTCACAGTAAACTCTCTTGTGTCTTTGTAGATTACTTCCAAGGTGGCTGCTCCATTAGCCAAGACCAATGAGATCGTCATGCTCAGCGGGGAGGGCGGCCGCCTGACCAGCGAGGTCAACCGTCTTCTGGCTGAGCTTCCTGTGTCTGTCAATGCTCTCACGGGAGTGGATTTGTCAAAGGTAAGCACAACAATAACAACAACAACAACAACAATGCTAGTAACAACTCTCCTAATCCACACGTGGTGAATAAGACAAAAAAAACAACAAAAAAACTTGATTGTTACTAAATCGACTACAAGAACAGCGAGATGAACTTTCTAAATGAAAAGAGACTACGGTCTACACAGTGCTGACACTTAGAGCATTGGGGGGGGGGGTCTGTAGTTGAGTCTGTAGTTTATCAATGACAGTTCAGTCCGAGGCAGCCGATTGTGCGACATAAACAATAAAGATGTCGAATAGAAGCTCCCTGTTTTTATGCATCCTCTGCTTTAGATTGCAGGTTTTTTTGTTATTTGTTTCTAGTCCGAGCCTAAAGGCGCCTACGCGTGATCCACGGTAAAAGCGGTGCGAAGAGCGCTCAGTTCTGCACTCAAAGTCCAAATTATTTCAACTTTGACCTAGTTGCTACCGACCTTTCAAGGCGTTACCAATTCCACAACGTCACAGTTTTGCCTCGGATCGCGTTCAGGTCGTTGTATGTAGCGGCCAGTTGAGCTTTCGGGGGAAAACCCTAAAAAAAGAACAGTGACTGGAGGAGAAACAATTATAAAGTAGGTCATGAAGACACCGTTTGGTTCAGGGTTTTAAAGGCAGGTTGAATAACCCGTCTTCTGTCGACAGATGCCGTTGCTGCAGAAGATGACCGGTGCTCAAGCGTGAACCCGCCTCCTCCACCCGACTCCAGCGTCTCTCGTATGCACTCTGACAGACTGCCTTTCATACACTTGAAGACTTTTGTTGTTTTATACGTCTATACTGTAAACCAAGTGAATTTTTGGAAACCTCTGGTGCCTTACTTTACACAGGGCCAGAATATCTGCATGCACTGCTGCTCGTTCAAAGATGTTTACTTTTGTTTTGTGTTAACATGGGAACATCTTGTTGTTTTTATCCAGGTTAGAGTCATGAAAACACCTAATCTTCTGTATTTATATGTTGAGGGTCCTGCTTTTTCAGACCACGAGGCCTCTGCACTCACTTTTTACATTCCCTCTATTGCAGGCCTTTGTTGTTTTATCTACCTCTTTATTTATTGTTACACATCTGCATTCCCTAGATGATAATAGTCTTTTCTCGTAGAGCTTTCTTTGTATTCTACGTGTTCCACGTGTTTTATTTTGCGTCCCTGATTGATTCTTACAATGCAACAGGTGCTCAAAAATCCTAAAAGAAGCTCCTCTCATTGTGCAAAGTTGGTCTGTTCCCCTAATTCTCAACACACTGTTGATATCAGGCATGAAACACATGATTATTTACATGCTGGCGGGAAAACGGGAAGCAAAATCTGATCTTGTGCTGATATAGTTAGCTTGTAATGTGTTCCTTTAATATTTAGTGGAAAACTTAGTAGTTTCAGCCTTGATTAAGATTGTAAAAAAACGTTAAGTGTGTTAAAAAAGAGAGAGAATAGAAACAAAGAATAACAGGCCAACTGTAGAAATGACTGGCTTGGAGTTGTGTGAGTTATGTTTATATTGGTTATATGTTATGATTATATTGGGGAGAGGGGGGGGGGGGGGGGCTTCATGGGAATAGATTCTAATGAAAGGCTGAACAGCGATGCCAAATAGAATAGGTTGTGTTTTAGTTTGTGTTGCCATCAGAAGCACTTGGGATACTGTACAGTTTATCTGATGATGTATAATTTAATACTACAAATACCCGTAGATGCCAAGTCACGTTCGACAGGCTGTGTCAAACCAAACTCTTCACACACAAACACACTTTCTGAGCAATGTTTTGCACGTTTGCATTGATTTTATTTTTTATTTTTAATAACTGTGACATAAAAATAGTAGAAAGACCTTTTAGCGCAGCGCTTTAACTTATCAAACAAGGTTTTGACTGTTTTAAATCTGTGATATTGCGGTTTGTAAATGTTCAATGTTTTTTTTGGGGGGGGGCACCAAATGTGAAGTAGTTCAGATGTTTTGACGTGTGGTTGTGTGAGCTACGTCTCCATGGCCGGTGTGTTTAACACACTGAAGCTGAGCTATGTCCTGCTGTTGATGGTTCAGCAGCTAAATGGACTTTAGACACCTTAAAAATAAAAATAAAAATAAAATAAAAAGAAATAAAAAGCCATCAGACTCCTTTGACAAAATCAGTCATTTTGCCTTTAAAACCAGGGGAGTTGCTGGTCTGCTGCTGCCTCCATCGGTTAGTTAGCTTGTGTTATTGTGTGACTCACCTGAATCCAAACTCGTACTTTTCGAACCCCAAAGTCACACAGTAACACTAACTAACCGATGGAGGCAGCGGTAGCCCAACAACTCCCGTGTCCTACGAGGTAAAATGACCTTGAAGGGAGCAGAGACGACAGCTTCAGAGTCCCGTCGTAATGGGCTGTCCACATCAAGGTGAAGCTGTGATAATATTCTTAATAAAGCGTACACTTAGATTTTAAAAGGTGTCTAAACTACATTTAGCCGCGTCCACGGCAACATTGTCGCTAACACCGACCATGGAGACGTAGTTTATACAACTCCATTATCCTTTTAAGTTCAGTACATCGGTAAAAAGCATCTGAGGTTTTTTAATAAAAGGATTTAGAGTAGTTACAGTATATTATTGGGCGTACATCCTATGAAATGTATTCATCGACTTGGACGCTAACTTCCAGAAGAACGTCTCGTCTCCCTTCAATATTTTATTTTATTAATTTATTTGACAGGGACAGTGTACATTAATCAACAGTGCTGTAAATGCACCAGAATTAGCCGAAAGGCTATCTTTTCATCTGTTGTCCCTGGACACATCTTAAAATTGTCTCCCTAAAAAACAACAACATACCGTAAAGCGCTGCTCTCACCTTCACTAAACCCAAACTAGCGACTAACTAGTGTTCAGTTTGGACTTTGTATCTGAAGCAGGGGACGAACCCAGTGGTGGTTTTACGTCCGAGTGGACTGTAAAAACTATTAATATATGGGTTTATTTTGGTGGGCTCATCCTCCTCCACAGGCCATTTATGTTATGTATCATTCATTCATTGCTAATATTGTGACTCGACAGATACTGTGAACATATTGATTTGTTTGGCTTGAAATGTGAGTTCAAATACATTTTCCTGAAGTTACTGACGACAACAACAACGCTGCACGTGTCCGACGGCCATGAGTCCCTGAACGCTGTCGCTGCATGTCACCCGTCTGTACCCAAAATCATCTATTGTCAAAATAAATCAGAAATGCCATAATTTATTTATTTATTTGCCATGCAATGTTTATTTTATTAATAATAACTTGTTCTTTTCCCCCACTGACTCAGCCTCTAATCTTTAATGTATGGTGATATATAATTAAAAAAAAAATTGTTTATTAAAAAAAAACCACAACCAGATTTCAGTCATAATCCTTTTGCACATTTATTTTATCTTTTGTAAGTTTTAATTTAAGATGTCATCGGTTTCTGTTAATTATTATGACCATTTTAAGAATGTGTTGTACTTTCTGAAATAGCTTTTTTTGTGTTCGACAACCCTTTCAGATTTCCCAGATCATTTTTAAGTGGTTGAAAGTCACTATAATTACTTAAATATTTGATTTATAGGGATAGTTTAGAACTTTTGATTGTTGTTGTATGAGGTAGTCATGCATATAACATTAATGTCTCTTTATGAAGTGACCTTGGGTGTCATGAAAGGCGCTTTAAATAAAATGTATTATTATTATTTATTATAGTCAGCGATGGCGGTCAGTAATCAACCACTCATTTGACCTTGCAGAACACGGGAGTTGCAGGTCTACCTCTGCCTCCGTCGGTTAGTTTGTTTACATTTGAAATGGTTAGGAACTAGAAAACTAAAATGTGCCATTTTGGAGGCAACAACGCATTCATTGTTCAATTTTATAAGATCTTGACAAAAAGATCTTAGAAGAATTTCTTTCCCCAAAAGCTTTTGTTGTGATGATAAAAGATGGATTACTGAAGTTTAATGACATTGCAACTTTAAATATCTCTCACATTCTCTTTTATGTGGTTAATAACATAAATATAACTTATTTCGGTGGTTGGGGGTGCTAAACGGGTGCAGCATGTGGTCCAGTGGGCCGTGTTGTAGTCTACGGGATACCCAGGTATACGCAGTAGCTACACCCACTAGGACAGCTCCAGGATTTCCATATACCAGCTTATAAATGCCCCACGCCACAACAACAACAATAACATACCGTTTACGTTGTATTTTTGATATAGTTGGAATTGTCATCGGTTATTTTCTTCTTTGCACAGGCTAAATAAATGAATTTCCACTGTTAATTGGTGCATAAAAGTGTATCTGAATACAGTAAATTAAGTCATTAATGCTCTGTTCTCACACACACACACACACACACACACACACACACACACACACACACACACACACACACACACACACACACACACACACACTTCTGAATTTGCTCTTAAAGTTTGGATCATAATTAATTTGCTTCTTTAAAAACTTAAGTATTTGATTAGTGTTTTATTTGTGAGTTTATTTTTCAGATATTTCATTTAATAGTACATAAATCCACCCTAGTGCTTTTTAATTGGTTACTTATTTTTATTACACACACACACACACACACACGCACACACACACACACACACACACACACTCTACAATAGATTATATCGTCTTGTATATTTGATTGAATGTAGGCTACATCCTGTGCAATATATTGTATTCTTACGTGTGTGATTTTTCATTTAAAACAAACAAATAAAGGATAGGCGTTCACCAATGATGCCTAAATGCAGAACCGGGGGGGGGGGTCCTCCTCCTCGCTCCTCGCTCTTTGCGCATGCGCGAGTAATGCTGCTGCCGTAGCCCCAAAGACCAGACAGCAGCAGCACCACCACGAATATCCAACACCGGGGATGGTCTCATCACTTCTAACAAACACTACCGACGTTACATCACCACAAAATGAAGTTCCCGTACTCATAGGTCCGCCAGGAGTAAGTATCGCCCTCTTTAATCCGGGGTTTAGGCTGTGTCCGTCAAAAGAAAAAGGCTAAAGTTTGCCAAGCAGCTGGCCTGCTCCCAAAAAGCACAAAGAAGCTCCGTGTTTATTGTGACTCGAGCTAATGTTAACCCGGTCAATGATGTCAGTTTGCATTTCCTTCAAAAAGGGGAAACTCTAAATGTTACCAGGGCAACGCAGTTAGCCGAGGTTTATGTTGATGAAACGGTCCAACTACAGTTATTACACCGGTGCTAACGTTAGCTAGCAAGCTAGCTGTTTTGGCAAATTAAAGGCTGATTTTCCAGACAGATGGCTAACGTTACCTAGCTACCGGCTGGCTGGCTGGTTGGTTAACACGCACCACTATACACAGTATTAACTGCTAACTAACTGCTAACTAACGGATGGTTAACACGCATCACTATACACAGTATTAACTGCTAACTAACGGCTGGTTAACACGCATCACTATACACAGTATTAACTGCTAACTAACGGCTGGTTAACACGCACCACTATACACAGTATTAACTGCTAACTAACGGCTGGTTAACACGCACCACTATACACAGTATTAACTGCTAACTAACGGATGGTTAACACGCATCACTATACACAGTATTAACTGCTAACTAACGGCTGGTTAACACGCACCACTATACACAGTATTAACTGCTAACTAATTGCTAACTAACGGCTGGTTAACACGCACCACTATACACAGTATTACCTACTAACTAATTGCTAACTAACGGCTGGTTAACACGCACCACTATACACAGTATTAACTGCTAACTAACTGCTAACTAACGGCTAACTTACAAGCTACAAACACTACTGTCTTTTTTAAAGGGAATGGGAGATGACGCTCTGGTTTTTACATGTTACGCCCAAAACACACGTCTGAGTTAATGAAGCCGCTAAATCCAACTCTTTTGAAGCTGGCACACGGACCCTTTTTCATCCATTGTTGGGTATGTCTGATAATATGGTAAAGAAAGGGTTAAGATATGGTGTCAGACAGGAATTACTCAAATGAAAACACATTCAAGCCATATATGAACTGTGCGCCAAACAAACTAGCTGTTTCTAAGCATATCAGGCCCTCTAGCATGTTCAAAATATATACACGAGTTCCCATCACACATCTAGTATTTTAACCATAACAGGCTCTCTAACATCCATGAAACCAGCAAAAGGGGGTTTGCACACGCCCTAAACGCACCTGCGCCATGCGCTTCCATCGTTAAAACGGGGCCCTAGAGATCATTAAGATTGTTCTGGTATTACAAGACAGTCAAGTGTATGATTAGTGGAAATGAACTAATCATAACCTATCTGCAGTGAATATGCAACAGGAGGTGTGTCCATGAGGAGAAATCTATCCCTTCCCCACAGAACAGTCTGCATTAGGGCTGCAACTAAGGATTATTTAGATTTCTGATTAATCTGAAGGCTAATTTCGTCTCCGACTGCCTGGGCTTTAACTACAGACCAACCTGCCATCATGCTACTTCTATGTGGAGTATTGTTCAATGAAAAACATCTTGCAAAAAAAAGCTCAAATTGACCCGGACGTGAAAATAGGTAATTTCACACAAACAAAGGTGTCCGTTAGCGGCTAATCTCGTCCCGCGTGACCTTTCTCCACCGCGGTGGGGAGTAAGGTCTGGCTAGACCAGCATAGGAGGAAAAATAAGCTCTGGGTTGTTTGCAGTTCTTTAAACTAATGCATCTTGGGCGGCGCTAAGCTCCGGACGCAGTGACGGTGGAGAGGACAAAAAAAAAAGCCGCTGTCAAGTCAGAGGGTTCCCAGCATCCTTCGGGCTGAACAGGAAGTCACCGACACATCCTGTTAGGTCCGATTCAGATTTAATAAAATGCTATCAGACCCAAAAATACCAGCTTGTACACAGTCTCCAGTTGTTTTTATTATGACGGAGTAGCTGTTAAAAGGCTCTACATGCGATCTGATGACTTCTAAACTTAACTATCAGCCACACAACATGTGTTCTGTACAGAATAAGCCTTTAAAAAAAGAGAAATAGCCATTAAAATCCCTCTGATTAATAAAAAAAAGAAAAAAATACAGTTTATATAAAACATGTTGAATCAATTCTGAACCAATCAGCTGAGAAGCCGGCATTTCCCAGCATGCCCTGGGTCCGCCTGGCTCTTGCAGTCCCCCTAACTGCGCTGCCTGCGTCTCAGAACGGCGGCCGCTTGATCTCGTGAGATCATCGTTGCAGACGTGTCCATGACGTCAGAGCAAGTCGGACACAAATTTACCCAGCATGCAACGGGCGGCGATCGCCAGGTCTGTGATTCTGCACAGACCGGGCTCATCTCGAACGGGCCTATTGTCTTAGGAAGGTAACTTGTAAGAAAACACCACATTTAATGTTAAATTAACTGTATTACGGAAGCTATTTAAATTGTCTGGGTAAATGTAATTAGCTCATCAGTGTAGTAGGCTAAATCTTATGAACGTTAGCGTGTGTCGGATGTAACTAATTAATTTTCCAGGTAAATCTGTCGCTTATTTAGTTGATTATTCAATTAGTTGTTGGTCTATAACAATGTTCCCCAAACTTAGGGTCGGGACCCAAATTGGGTTGCAGGCCCGTTTTATTGGGTCGCCATTTGGCAGAGACCAGACTAAATGCTCAGCATGACCTCAGAATGGGGCACTTTCAAAAACCGAACCTAGACCAGATCAGCTGGTTGGTATCTTCAACCAGACACACACATCTCATTAAATTCAAGTCAGCATTATTTAAATAATGTTGGTGTCGTTACTGAGGGACGATGGGAGGGGACGGAGACACAGGAAGGAGAATAGAGACCTTTTCTGTTTACTTTTATAATGGAATAAATATACTTCATATACATTTAAATTCATGGTTTGTTCCGTCTTTTGTCCACAGTTTAAAAAATGTGGATGTTACAATGATTCATGGTGTGTTTTTGTAAATTCGGGTCCTGGGGAGACACCAAATTTCTCTTTTGGGTCTTGAGCTGAAAAAGTTTGGGAACCCCTGGACTATAAAATGACAAAATGTGGCCAAGTGGTTCCCAAAGCCCCCTCGACTCGTCAAAGATATTCAGTTTCCTGCCTCAGAAGAGAGAAGAAACTAGAACATGTTCACATCTAACAAGCTGGAACCCAAAAATCAACCCGATTTATCAAAAATATTTTCAGATTAACGTATTTGACAACTAAATGAATGAATCTTCTCAGCTGTAGGGCCAGAGGCTGAGGTCTGTCTGCGCTGGTTCTCCCCAGTATGGTGAGGAGACGGTGTCCCATGCTGCATTAGTGGAGCAGTGACATGCTGGCCTGCCTGCCAGCGTCAGGTGACCCCACCCTCAGACTTCTCTCCCGCACGCAGATGAACACTGGACTTCAGAAATGTAAGTGCCTTTAGTCCTCCGTGTTGTGGTTCTGTTACCATAGAAATATAGATCTAGATCAGCATTGGGGATCAATGGGACAACGTGAATGTTGCCGTTTTTATCACAGATTGAGGTTTGCAACAGCATTTATCTATGATCTAAAATGTACATGTTGACAAAGTGATGATGCATTACGTCATTACTGAGCTATAAAATATTTTAACGTGTAAACATTCATTAGCAGTCGGAGGTTTCTTTATGTGTTGACAGCATAAAATGTGATGAACAAACTGAGTTAAAGCTGACAAATTTGACTTTCCCCCCCCTTTCCCAGACTTTTGTTTTTAAAGTTGTCATTAAAACCACCTTACTATCACTAGTTTTACACTTTTTTGGGGGAATTCATGGTCAATAACCCTCATTTACTGTGTATAGAATTATACCTAATATTAGTTAAAAACAGAAATTAGGAATAATTTTGACCAATTGTTAAGATCAGAGGAACGTCAGCGTCAAATGTGATGAACAAACTGAGTTAAAGCTGAACAGTTTAAATAGCCCCCGGCCAGTTAACCCTCCTGCTGTCCTTGGGTCCAATTTGCCCCATTTAAAAAAAATAATAATAATAATGTCTATACAGTATCTGAAATATGAGTTTCTTTTTAACCAAATTACCACAGAAATGGATTAGATTCCTTACATTGCTCTTTGCAAATTACAATTGATCACTTTCATTCCTGACTAAACTCATCTGTACGTTGCTCAGATCTTATTAGTCAAAATTATTCATAACTTTTGCTTTTTTAATTAATGTTAGGTATAATTCTATACAAAGTAAATGAGGATTATTGACCATGAATTCCAAAAAATTGTGTAAAACTAGTGATAGTAGGGTGGTTTTAATGAAAACTTTAAAAACAAAAGTCTGGAAAAAGAGATAAAAATGTCAAATTTGTCAGTTTTTTTTTACCCGGGAGGACAACACAACGGTTAAACGACCATTTTGATTAAAAAAAAAGCAGTGACAGCTTTTTATAAAGTGCACCATGCATCTGATCTAAAACATAAATGGAGGTAGCTATGATAATGTCCACATACATGTCCGTATATAGCGATGCGATCCCAGTCAGTGTGCTGTTGCTAGACATTTCTGGTTGTCTGACTTTCCCAACACACACATTTCAGGGGAAACTACACAGAAGATGAGATCTGCCAACTATCCAACCCCAGCAGAGTTGGATGCCTATGCTAAGAAAGTTGCCAACCACCCTCTGACCATCCAGATCTTCCCCAACAGTGTCAAAGTACCTCAAAGGAAGCACATTCGCCGCACAGTCAACGGGCTCGACACGTCCTCGTCCAGCCAGCGCCACAGTCCCTACCCGTCTCAGGTCAGCTCCAGTCGGGGTCTGCTGGCTGTCCTCCGTACGCCCGCCAAAGGCGTGAAAGAGTCGGACGCTAGCCGCGCCCGGCAGCTCCAGAAGGGCGTCATGAACCCTCACAGTGGGCCGTATGCCCCTCAAAGCACTTTAAATCTTCCTCAGCCTGGTCTTCACCTACAGGGCCCGTCTCAGCCGGCGGCCCAGAAGCAGGGCATGGTTCGCCCACAGGCGCTTAATCAAAGCATGACTCATCCGATGACTTTACAGCTGCCTCAAACCATGCCGCACCCACAGGCTTTACAGCAGAGGACCATGGCTCATTCGCATGCTCTGCAGCGGCAGCAGAGTCTGTCCCAGGTCCAGACTCCACAGCAAAGATCGGCTCATCCACAAGGCCTACAGAGGCAGCAGAGTCTGCCTCACACCCAGGCTCTACAGCAGCAGCAGAGCCAGTCTTGTCCACCAGTTGCGCCACAGCAGCATCTCTCGCATCTGCCGACACTGAAGCATCAGGCGGCTCCTACGCAAGCTTTACTTTCACAACAGGGAGTGACTCAGGATCTGCGCCACATGTCTGATGGAGGTCAGCTTCCAAGCCTGCAGCACAGCCAGGGGCTGGTTGGCTCACAACCGCTTCCCCAGGCTGTGGGTACAGGACCTCCCACCATGCCTAACAGCCTCCCGCAGCCCCCACCAGGGGCATATGGGTCCCGGAAGCTCCCCGACGCAGACGCCCCACCAAATGTAACTGTATCTACCTCCACCATCCCGCTGTCCATGGCAGCCAGCCTGCATCAGAATCGGCCGAGCGACCTGAGCAGCATCGTGCACCAAATCAACCAGTTGTGCCAGGCGCGGGCCGGTATGGGCGCCACCTCGGTCTGCGAGGGCCAGATCGCAAACCCCAGCCCCATCAGCCGCAACCTGCTCATCAACGCCAGCTCCAGGGTGTCCTGTCACCACCCGGCACTGGGTTCTGTGCCTAGCTGTCTCATGGTGGGACCCCCGGACAAAGCTCCCAACGCTGCTCTCCATCCTCAGCCCAATATAGCTGCTAACAGCATACCTGCCTTTCACACAGACCCAGAGAAGGTACAACTGCAGCAGCAGCAGCAGCTGCAGCACCATTTACAGCAGCAGAAACAGTTACAGCAGCAGCATCATCACCTGCAACAGTTGCAGCAGCTGCAGCAGCAGCAGCGCTCCTGGGCCCAGCATCAGCTGGCTCACATGCAGCAGCCGCATGAGGGGGCCCATCCCTGCAAGAACCCAAGGATGGAGCCTCCGAGCGAGTGCGCTTTCCCCTCTCGAAACCTCAGCTATTCCAACAAGCTACCCAACACTGCACAGTCCTTTCCTCTAAAACACCCTGCAGAAAAACCACGGCCTTCGTCCCCCGTTAACTGCCCCGTGGGTTCCATGTCTTACGTTAACGGCCACTACATGCAGCCACCGTGGGGCGGCGTTCCCGGCACAGCAGGTAGCAACGGAACGGGCCCTCAGGACCTCCCGGTGGCTTTCCAGAGAGGGCAGGCTGCTGCCTCCACAGACCGCATCCGAGGGGCAAAGTACAGGCCGGGAAAAGAGGGTCCTGCTGGCCAGTCCAAGTTGATGCAGAATGTGGATTTCCTAGGAGGGGACTTCCAGATGCCCAGCTTTCAGGAGCAGAACATGGATGCGTTGGAGAAGCTGCACAGGTCAGCCATGGGCCAAGTTCAGGAGCCCAATAATGGCGGGAGTGTTCACACTCATCACCCAGGCTACCACTAAAGCTTGTGCTTACCCCCCCCCCTCCCATGGTGTGTTTTCCAAGAGTCACTTTCAGCTTCTGTGGTTTATTATTCTTTAAGATCTTGCAAGTGATCAATTCCATTTTGTTGCTTCCAGGGATGTTAATGATTAACCGTTGACCGACAAACATTTACGATTCTAACACTCAGTTAAAAAACAACTCCAACAAAAATAACTTTATAAGAAAAAAAGAATAAGCTATACAATGTGTATCAACTGCTAGTCAACTTGCTAGTGTTAACTTTACACCAGCGAGTTGCATTTTAGGCTGCTTTCTTTTCTGTAACGTTTGAGGCTCTCTGCTGGACGACGCTCACAGCCGAGAGCTGCGTGACACATGCCTCTATATCTGGAGGACTGGCGGGTTCAATCGGCCATACTACACACAGAGTATGCTACACACAGAGTATACTACACACACACACACACACACAGAGTATGCTAGGCAGACACACAGCTGGCAGGTGGAGCCGGACTCAGACATACTCGCTGCCGACTGCTGTGGACTTGTCGATCGCGCAAGCAAATCCAGGCTGCCCGTCCGAAACAAAAGGAACCTTTTGGCTGTGTGACCGGTACCAGTCTGCAGCTGTCCACGGAGTCCACCGGTGCCTGGCTGACGGTTAACGGTTAACGGCCAACGAGGGCTGGCCATCGAAGAATCTGAAATAAACAGCTCTAAAATTAGCATCCCTGATTGCTCCAGAGCTCGATTTGTAGACCCGCCAGGTTGTGACGTTTCTAAGTATTCCTCAGGTCTTACGCCATGCCGTACCTTTGTTGCAGATGAAGGGTTTTTGAGACTGTTGTCCACTGTTGAGTAGAACTCCTCTTTTCATCACTGGCGTGGATGTGCTGCTCTTTGTTTGTGTATATAAAAGGTGTTTTAAATATTAATTTGCAGCGGAGAAGATGTCTGCCATGTGATTGTCACAGTGCTTTTTCTATGTTGACATTGAACAACTCAACTTTTTTCAGCATTTGTGGCCTTACAACTGCCCGAAGGCAAGATTTAGGATGTCCTTGTGTAATATTTTTATTTGCAATTATTTATCCTCTTGACAGGTGTGTGTGATCCATTTAAATAAGGTTACTTGTATATGCAATTAGTAAGACTGTTGGTAGGGTTTTTGTCCCAGGAGCGGCCTCCCGTAGTTGAGGAGTGGACTCGTTAACGAGCCTAACTCCCATCAGGAACCCAACATCTCTCTGAATGTTGTGGTCCTGGTCTCTAAACTGCACCGGGACCGGTTCAAGCACTTCCTGCATGGTTCCACAGGTGATCAGCGTGCAACACCGGCTACCTGTCGCTGTTAAACAGAACTTTAGAGATGCACTGATCCAAAACTGATAGATATCAGACAGTTTATACTGATGGAAAAAGCTGGGTTTGGTATCGCTGACCATGGCGACCGATCTATTTAATTCTGTTTATTTTATTATACATTACATACTGGGATCTTAATTCCTGTCATTTTTTAGCAATATGTTGCTGCTTTTAAGATTTTTTGCTTAGTTGCCACCGCAGGATTTCTTTCAAATGAACAATTCAGTAAATGCATACATGTTTGAGTCAAGCCTGATGATGCCTCACACAAGTGTGATCCCCGTCACTTCAGCACAGCTGTCAGTCCATTCGGATTTGGCCGTTTAAGATGATTAATAGTGGGAAAAGTTGGATCAGTGCATCTCTAAGGTTTTGTTAAAATAAGACAAAGCCAGCAATGGCAAACATGTCCCATTCTCCATGTAGTTAATTATGTTTGGAAAGTCTAAAGTGCCCTATTGTGTGTTCTATTATAATAATTGCTTTTGAAGTAGTTATATTATTAGTTTTGTCGTATTTCTGTAGATTTACTTGAACTGTAGAAATCACTTTTAAATGTTATGCCTAACATTTGGCAAAGGGAGCAGAAGCTCCATTAGCCCCTCTTTGTCTGTAGCTAATGTGAACCAGAATGGCGTCCCATTAATGTTAAAATGGGTTTATGTGAAAAGCAAATTGATCACTTGCAAGCGTGCAAGTTACTTCGAATAATGCAAGTTGGGGGAAAGGCTTCACTTCCCTTCCAACGCATTTCCTCACCACCACTTTACTACTGTAGACATGACCCAGGTGGCGTGTGCTGGGCCGATACTCTACTCTAATAATCACTGGCCTTATCCTGTGTTGTATCTCTGCTACCTATAAAGAAGAAAGTGAACATTTTAATGCAGGTTATGTTTGGCTAGATGTGTCTAGCATGAAGCTCTGGACCCATTTCCTCTAGTTCTTTTTCAGGTTGATGTAGTATGGGCGTGTGTTGCTCCGCTAGCCGCAAGCCTTCTGAAAAAAGCCTTAAATGTCGCAGTAGTTATCCTCTATTTAATACTTAACCGACTTCCTTTGCCAGGATCCCAATTTAGGTATGGTTTCATTGTGAGAAGGAGTAAGTTATATATATTTTCATTTCTCTGAGCAATGTTTAATGTCTAAATGCAGTGTCAATGGGAGATATTGCCTGAAATCTAAATATTAAGGTAACGTTACTCAGACTTCATCCTACTGTCTCAAATGTGGCCTATCGAGGATTTAAAGGGTCATTTGGTAATCTTTTCCCCAACCTGGACCCTATTTCCCCATGCATTGGTGTCTAAGTGACAAATGTGAATGAAAATCTTCACAAAAAGTTTGGTCCCGTTTTGAGTGAGAACACCACCCGGCAGCCGGGATCTGGGCTGCGACGTTACCAAATCGGGCTAATGCGCATCAACAGTTTTCGCCGTTTTTAACCCTGATGCTCAGATTACGGAAGAGGATCCCTGCAGAGATGATTGTGTAAAAGAGCAAGACCCTTTTTGTTTAACATGAAATCTCCATCGCCAAACCCAGACTCCATCTAAATAAACAGTCCAATCCAGAGTGATGCTTATTGGGAGAGTGGAAGCAATAACCAAGGAGGTTTTGTTTCTGTCAAACTTTGAATAAAAGGGTGTTTTATAATAACTTTACTTTTTATTTAAATGGAGTATGTTGAATTTGGCAACAGCAATTTCCCCGCTCAGGTCTCTCTGCAGGGATTTCTTCCCATGATGTTGTCAAACATTTAAAATAAAGTGCGTTTTGAGCCTGTCAAGGGTAAAAACTGAACTTTTAGTGGATGGAAATTGAAGGTGTGCAATTGCCCGTTAACATTGCAGCTTGTTTTGTCTTAATACGGCCCAAATTTCAAGATTATTTCCATCAGTTACTTAGACAAAACGTGAAAAACAGGGTCCAGGTGATACAAAAAAAACCAAACTACCCTTTTAAGAGGATTTTTTTTAAAAATATGATAGTATTTAGCAGAATTACTAGGTATGTAGAACAGGGCTGTAGCAGTTATTTAAAAGTATTTGGACCGTGTTTTAGTTGTTTATATCCTAATAGTTTAATTTATTTTTTGGACCACTGCATCCTGAAGCCATAGGGGTTTTACATTAGGTGCCATAGGCGACGCAGACGGTGTAAACGGACTCGTCTCCACGCTTTAAACCGATGTCTTTCACAACGCCGGGTCCATCTCTCTCCGAATCGCTCCTCAGAACAACGTACAGGTCAAAAGGGAGACGCAACGGCGAGACCATCCCTCTTTTTCAGAGAAAGACAGCTCGTAGTCGTCTTTCCAGTCGTAGAGTTTCTGGATTTTTGGTCTTCATACTTGATGGCAGTTGTTTTGTTTTTTCCCGGCTCTCATGTTTGATGTGCCTGCCCCTTAAAGCTGCTATTGACTTTAATCTGAACACACACACACTAGGATGATGTGTGTGTGCGTGTGTATGAATAGTAATGATGAATGGGCTGTATCAGTGACAATAAGTTCCTATTTATGGGATTGGGGGGGGGGGGGGGGGGGGGATTTCCACCACTGAAACAGCTGGTAAATACAGTCTGGCTTTCCTCTAATCCAAATATAAAACAACTGAGCAGTGTTCAGAGTGGCGGAGTGATTTTCTTGACTTTTAGTAATTGTCCACTGGCAAGTGTTATTTCCCCACTTCCTATTTATTGTCTAAGCAGCCGCGCAATGCGTTCTGGTGGCGTAGCGGCGACATTCAAGCAGCCCGCTCCTCATTTGCATATTTAAATCCAGGATGCTTTATGCAGATCAGGCGTGTCCAGTTTGACCCTCCGCCTCTCAAAACTCACAAACTGTGTAAACTGACCTCCGTCGGCCTTAAATGAAGACAGATTCAGGGGCTCATGCATGAAAATGTCTGCAGAAACGTTTCCGTTCACTAGTTTCATTAAATCAAACGTTTCCAATCGAGCCGGCGCGTTGGTCTGAAATCGGGGAGCAGTGAAGTGTTCGTCCAATCAGGAGCAGCCATCGCGGCTGTAGGAGGGTGGAGCCTGTTTCCTGTACTACCGTCGGTAAAGAGGAAGCGGTAATGGCGAGCCCACAGTCACTTCCCGATGTCATTCAAGTGCAGATTTGACACGTTTTAGCCGTCTATGATTGGTTGCTAACGTTAGCTCAGAACGCCGTTCAACTGACAGCCTTTGTTGTGTTTGATGCTAACTTGTAGCTAAGCTAGCAGTGGACCAACTTGGTTAAGTAGGTCCATTTTTCCTGTGTTGACATCACAGAAGTCTTGTTAGCTTTTTAGATGCTACGTGTTGCAAAGTGACGCATGCGCGACTCAAATCTGCTCTCCACTCACATCGGGGAGTGACACCCACCTAGCGTCTGATCCTGGGAAGCAGGCCCATCCCAAAAAACCCCGCCACAGTGGACACGTGCGAGTTGACCCACCGCGGCCTAAGGCCAGTCAGGCCGGCCTGTGTGGGGTCCAACTTTAAATCAACACTAAACCATTTGACAGACCTGGTTTTTAGACCCGTTACAGCCCAACAGTCCGGTTCTACAGTTTCATATGAAGTGCCTCCACTGGGCTTAGTATGGAGGAATGTGTGTGTGTGTGTGTGTGTGTCTGTTAAGCTTGGGTACTTGCACACAGGCGTGTGTGTGCGCGCGCTAACAAACATGCACGAAGTTAATCTCTAAGGGGGGACCAAGCTACTTGGCGTGACTACTGATACTGTGTCTGGGACTGAAGTCCTGAAGTGTGCCACGATTCCCACACGCCGTCGGGATGTGTGAACCGTTTGCTGCTGGCTCACTGACCAAAGTGACCAAGCGTCCCTCTCTGAACCCCCCTCCCCCCCCCCGGGCATAAGCCTGTGGCGGGCTTGTTTTATTGGTTCCAAGAGTAATAAGCACCGCCCGGGTTACATAAAGGAGCGCTGCATCCTCATTGTGGACGGTTAAAGAGAATCTTGTGAAGTAAAGGAAAGATATGAAAGGAGCATTAAATCAAGTCTAGAGCAAGTGGTTCCTGTCTGCCCAGTACCCCAGTACCCCAGTACCCCCCCCCCCAACCAGATTCCAATGTTAACCCGAACTTTGTATGTTCTGTGGTTGCATTTCACAATATTTCCATGTGGAAGTGTCCCACAGTTCATATCAAAATGCACTGGAAGAATCTAACAACTCTAGCACATTGTAGCTGAAATTGTAATATTTATTCAGTACAGATACGGAACCGCTCTAGATCTGGTTTTACTCCGGTTTTACTCCGGTTTAACAGGATCATCTTTGACACGGGGGGTGCAGGGAGGGAGGGGGGGGGGGGCTTACTTTCTCTACCTTGTGAAAATGTGATATTCCAGTTTTTTGCCTAACCTTCAGGAATAAAATGTCTTGCACAAACATTCCCCCTAACCAAAATAAAGTTTGCAAACACAAAGCTTCTATGAGTCGCTGTCTTTGTTATGTACTTATGAATATGTTCAAGATGATTACACAAATACATTAGTGTTCACTTATATAAGATAAGAGGTTACAGACCTATTTAACCACCATAATGTGTAAAAAGGGCATTAGTGCTTATAAAAGCTATAATTCTGTCATGCAGTACACACAGCACACATTGAACATATGGTAGAACATATAAAGCTGCTGTAGGAGCCACAATGTCAATGTCTATGGCAAGGTTGCCCAATTTGTGGCCCGTGGACCAAGTTTGGCCGGTGCTCTTTGTTTTGGCCCACCATGGATTTGAATGCTCATGCTCATTGTCTTCCTATTTTGAAAGTAATAACTACAAAACGTACTTTTGTGCAGTTAAAAAATACGTAATTCTGAGTTTAACGCCCATCTAAAGCACAGTGGTGGTAAACGTCCCATTTAAATTACAGACATATGTTTAAAATAATTTAATTTAAAATAAAATGACGTTATTCTTCAACATCAACGTTGATTTTTGGCCCGTGGCCTTACATCCAGATTCAAGTTGGCCCTTCAAATGAAAGAATTTGAGCACCTCTGGTCTATGGTCCCATTTCTAATAGTATTTATTGATTATTATATGGGTAATTCTTCAACTATGCAACCTTTTGAGCTGGACAGTTTCAGAAACAGCGAACATTTTCTGTGTAACGCGATCATATCGACTCACTCAGTAATCATACATTTGATAACTGCAGTACGAGTTGTATTCTACATGTGGGGGAATTAATCATTTGAATACAATTTTGGAGCGCGTCAGTGTGTTTGTGCACACTAGAGATGCATAAACACACGTTCCCTAAACGTTAGTTTTTGGTTTGGTTTGAACTAACCTTTAGAGAACCATAAACTAACGTTCCCTAAACGTTCTGTGTGAGTGTGTCGTTCCTCGTAGCAGCTCTTTGTTGGTCTGCTTACAGCCACAACAGCTGCCATGGTACCAAAAGTTTAAAAATCGTGGATTATCTTGATTAAGCAGAACAATCTCGAACGAGATTACTTTTAAGTTATATTTAAGTTATTAACAGACACAGTAAAACGTGACATCGGTATGATTAGCCTACTCACTCGAGGTAACACAACGGTGTGTGGTGTTTAAAAAAAAAAGTGTTTGGTGTTGCAATTTAAATATATAACGACATCAAAATCAAGTTCACTGAATCCGGAAGGAGAGGTTTATCTGGGTAGGTCGTTGTTGTCTTTGGTGTTTTTTTGAATGAAAACAAGCCAAACTGAAATAGGAGTAACAACGTTATTTTTAAAATGTAAGGAATAGAAGTAAAAAGTCTGGTGTAAATATTTACTACAGTAAAAGTATAGATACTACATAAGGTAATAAAGTACTTGCACTTCATATCTTGTTGCCTCTGTATGTAACTTACTACTAAGTACTATCCTTAAGTCCAAATGTTGAGGTACTTTTACTATACTTTCTACTCCGCTACATTTCACAGAGCAAGAGTGTACTTTTACTCCACTACATTAATCTGACAGCTTTAGTTGATACTTTTTGCACACAACCCCCTTGTAGTTTATAAAATCTGATGTTTCATAATAAATTAAACTAGCAACAATATAACGGCCTTAAAGTCCAGCTGAGATGATTAGACCATTAAACACACCGTCTGGATCCTACTTTCTAAAATGGGAGGATTTTACTTTACTTTTAATACTTAGTACATTTCCCTAATGACGCGTAGAGACTATGACTCCAGTAACATTTTCAATGCAGGACTTTTACTTATAACCAAGTATTTCTTACAGTGTGGTACACTTCTTTCACTGACCTGACATCAGTCCCTAAAGGCTCACATGTCTCACAGATTTTGGCGTTTCCATCTCCAGCCGCCAGTCTGTGTCATTTAATAATTAAAGGCTCTGTGTGAAAGAAGTCAACCCCCAGCGGGACTAGTTACCTGGATGTTGGGACGCTGGTATCTCCACAGGTGTGTAGCTTGATCTCCGAGCTGTCTTTCTTTTTAAAAGAGCCAATCCAGACCGTGTCCCTCCTCCGTTGCCGTCATCCATCGTTAACCCTCATGCTGTCCTTGGGTTAAATTGACCCGTTTTCAGTTCATTTTCAGAGCCGTCGAAGTAAGCAACTGAAAATGTCAACATTGAAAAAATCTAAAAACTTAAAACGTATAAAAATAGAACACACAACATTGAAAAAGTCACAAAAATGTTGAAAAAAGCGATAATGACGTTGAAAAAAAGTGACCTTTGTTGATGGGAAGACAACTCGAGGGTTAAAATAAGTCTGGACTGTGTGTTAGCTTCCTCAAATAAACTAGCTCATCAGCTATGATGAGCTGCAGCTGCCCAGGTGTAGACCTGCCCAGGTGTAGAGCTGCTGCCCAGGTGTAGACCTGCCCAGGTGTAGAGCTGCTGCCCAGGTGTAGAGCTGCCCAGGTGTAGAGCTGCCCCCCAGGTGTAATGCTGCCGCCCAGGTGTAGAGCTGCCCAGGTGTAGATCTGCCGAGGTGTAGAGCTGCCCCCCAGGTGTAGAGCTGCCC
>NC_048409.1:28541751-28542912 GCF_013103735.1 Etheostoma cragini
CCCAGGTGTAGAGCCGCCCAGGTGTAGAGCTGCCCAGGTGTAGAGCCGCACAGGTGTAGAGCCGCCCAGGTGATTTGTACAGGTGTAGGTTGGTTACCTTGGCGACGTGCCTGCGTCTCCCAGAAGACACCAAGTTCACTGACTTTCCAGATTGCAGAAGGAATAGTTTATTTTTAACATGCTAAAAGAATAAGCAAAAAAACATAATTCCAGGAACACGGCGAAAGCAAAAAATAAGCCAAATAAATACTCTTGTCCTAACTTCATCCCATATACATCTTTAATTTGAAGTGTTTTTAATCCATTGTTAGTCAGTATGCAACCAGACAACCCTGTAACACAAAACATCTAGAAGCTAAAACACTTCCTCATCAGTCAGTTGATCAAGTTACTATTCCATTATTTCCTTAATTAAATCATTTATTTATGCATATGTACAAGAAAATATAGTATCCACTGAACAGGTATTTCACTGTCTGGTATTGTTATATTGAATAAAAATAACATGTTTTTACTTTTTAGGAGAGTTTGACACTCAAAACTAGTACATCTCAGTCCAGGACCAGGTTTCTACAGGTGTCACCAAGTCACATGTAAGACTTTTAAAGAGCATTGTGTAGGAAATGTGTGTGGAAACCTCATTCAGTGGTGCAGAAGACTTAAAACTAGCGATTGAGACCATGAACTCATTATGGAAATGTTGACCGAGGTGATAAATCAAGTGAGGAGTGGGTCACTTTCTCACGGACTTCTGCAGAAACAGACCTCCTCCTGCATGCGCACGTGCCGCCCCCTGCAGGAATGCATGCATACTTTCCTTTAAAGAGTGGTGTTTTCCCTTTAATTACAACAGGAAGAAGAGTACCGGGGGGGGGGGTGTTGACATCATAATATATATTTATATATTTAGTCTGTGGTTGACAAGAGACACGGTGAGCAGCACTACTTTACTTCAGACTTTCTGTTACTACTTCTGAAACTGCCAACAATCAGCATTGCAGTTATTCTGACTCACCGTTACCTGGGGTCCTTGGGTCGGTGGTAGAGAGTCGGTCGGTGGGTAAAGAGTCGGTCGGTGGGTGGAGAGCCGGTCGGCGGGTGGAGAGTTGGTCGGTGGGTAGAGAGCCGGTCGGCGGGTGGGTAGAGAGTCGGTCGGTGGTA
>NC_048409.1:28543012-28549933 GCF_013103735.1 Etheostoma cragini
CCGGTCGGTGGTAGAGAGTTGGTCGGTGGGTAGAGCGCCGGTCGGTGGTAGAGAGTTGGTCGGTGGGTAAAGAGTTGGTCGGTGGTAGAGCGCCGGTCGGTGGTAGAGAGCCGGACGGTGGCTATTAACAGCAGAACTGGCAGCGGATAGTTTTGGGCTTTTGCAGCTGAAGCTAATGTTGCTAATGCTACACAACATACAGCTTATGTGTTACACACATTTGCCGCTTCACCCTAACACATAATTAAGAAAGATTAAGCACAGCGTATAAACTAGTACTAATATTTGATTCGTGTCGTGTAGGGATCGGTATCCGGAGCAGGTGAGCTGCCAAAAGGTGTTCATCCGCCAAAAAACTCATTCCCGTCCGTGGCAGCGTGTGAATTAGGCCCATAACTCTCTTGAAGAACTGCGTGTTACTGAATGTATTGGGCTTTAAAAACGTATGTCAGCAAGGTGAGTTAAAATCTCTCAGATTTAACACTCATTCATAAGAAGAAAGTATATTGAATCAGAAAGAAAACCTGTCAAACCCACGAGAGCTGCAATCACTTTGGGGCAATTAAGTGCTAAAGTGCATTTTATGGTGCCCCTTTAAAAAGGCATTTCAGTTATGAAAAAACTATAATTTATATATACATATTAAAATGTGTTAGGCATCAGTTTCACACACTCACCTACTATGTAATGTAAGACTATTTGTCAGTGACTAAACGCCAGAGTTTAAGGTGAACCGGCTATTCTCATTTAGTGCTCAGCAGAGTTAAAAGAGCTGTTCTGACAACCAGATGAAACTAATTGTTGTTGTATTGTTTAGTTTTTAGGCCAGACATTTGTAGTAAATAGTTCCGTCCACACTAAGCGACTACAGGAACATGTAATGAACCAGTAGATCTTTGTTACTGCTCATCAGAGGCCTTTAAACGTGTTTTAAATCCTATTTTAATGACCTGGGACTCTCCACAGAGCCACCGTCTACTGCTGTCTCTTGTCTTACAGAAGGTGGGCGTGTGTGCAACATGACGTCTCCGGAGATCGCCTCTCTGTCCTGGGGCCACATGACCGTGAAGGGGTGCTCCTCCAGCTACAAGGACTGTAAGGTCTGGCCTGGAGGCAGCCGGGCCTGGGACTGGAGAGAGACCGGGACCAACGTGAGTGGAACTCAGATCTCAGTACTCAACGAAACACACATGTGCAGGACGGCGTATTAAACACATGTGCAGGACGGCGTATTAAACACATGTGCAGGACGGAGTATTAAACACACGTGCAGGACGGAGTATTAAACAAACGTGCAGGACGGCGTATTAAACACATGTGCAGGACGGAGTATTAAACACATGTGCAGGACGGAGTATTAAACACACATGTGCAGGACGGCGTATTAAACACACATGTGCAGGACGGAGTATTAAACACATGTGCAGGACGGAGTATTGACACATGCTTAAAAAGACAACAGGAGCTGGCACGTGCTCACACGTTATCTGGCCCTTTCCCAGCATACCCCGGGAGTTCAGCCTGCAGACCTGGACGAGGTGCTGAAGAAGGGAATCGACTTGCTGGTCATCGGCAGAGGGATGAGCGAAGCTCTGCAGGTAGAACCAAACTACACTAAGTCCAATTTAATCCGTTGAAAAGCAAGACGAATCATCAGTTTAGAATTTAAAGCTTCATTTCACTACAGTGGTGCTCATAAGTTTGTGAACAAATTTTAAAGTTGACTAAAAAGACAAAAAAATCGTCTTATGGAAATTGATCTTAATGCCTTAATAAAACTAAATAGGTGTAAATATATATAAATGTTCCTTAAAATATAGGAGGCATAAATTCCCATAGAGGCAGGCGCATGTTCATTTTTAAAGGCCATTAAGGTTATTTCAACAGGATCAGGACAATATGCATCCGGATTAAGTTCCCTTGGCCTTTGGGATTAAAATAGCCCCCCCCCCCCCCCCCCATCATCACATAGCCGTACCACCCTGCCAATCTCTAGTTGTGATGATTCAACTCAATTTTATTTATAGTATCGAATCACAAGATTTATCTCAAGACACTTTACAGATAGAGCAGGTCTAGACCACACTCCAGGATCCACAAGGACCCAACAATGGGGGGGGGGGGCATTGTATTTACATTATTCATTCTCAAAGAAAGTTGGTGTGTTTTAAAAGTTGGATTTTTCTATTTCCATTTTTTTATTCATCTTTTTAGTCAACTCTGGCATGGGTTCATTACCTTACTAGAAGCACTGTAAGTAGAGAAGTTTCCTGGAGTCAGGTAAGTTAGTAGCAGTGCAGTTTGATGGTTGTTTGTTGTCCTCTTCCACCATCATCCACAGGTTTTGGGATGTTTCTTTTGAATGTGAATAACTTTCTACTTTCGACATGGAGGTGTTCAGGCACAGTGTTGAGAGTAGATCCATTTAGAGCCTACGTGTCCCCTTAGACACACAGGGGACAGACGACTAAAACCAAGGCTGGCTGGACCTCTGTAAGTAAAACCTCTTTCTCTTCTCTTCCCTCAGGTCCCGTCCTCCACTCTGGACTTTGTGATGCAGAAAGGTGTTGACGTCAGAGTCTTGCAGACGGAGAAGGCCGTCGCTGAATACAACAAACTGGCCGGCCAGGGCGCCAAGGTGGGGGGGGTCTTCCACTCCACCTGTTGATTATGTAACGTTCGCACAGACGGAGATGACACACACACACAGGATGTAATGTAGAGCTGCTATCTGGAACTGGACCTGGGCTTAGAGACAGTCGGGATTGGTTTTAAGGAATAAAAACAACCCACAGCATTTTAACCCACTGCAGACATGTTAACTCGTGCATCCAGATGCTCTGGCAATGCGAGACTAGAGTAAGATTAAATCGTCCTAATGTCCAGTTTATTGTTGTACAATTTCAAATGTTACTTTAGATAAAATTGGAAAACATTTCATTTTAGTGGGCACTTTTGGGAAATTTCGCTGATACTGCCGTGCCCACTTTTAACTGTCAGCTAAAAGAGTGATGATGTGGTGTAGTTGGTAAAAGCTGATGAACATGCGTCGTTCAGTACATGTGTCTCTGCTTGTTTGCTGCATTAAATAAATCTAGAAAATAAATCATCTCCTTCACATGGTTTTATCTTTCAGAAACAATTGTAAAGTACAAAAATATTCCCCAGACAACTGACACAGCATGAGGAAAAACACTCTTGTGCATCCTCCCACTTCACCATGAATTATTATTTTTGTCCAATTCTAAAACTGAATGTGTTTTTGAAAGAGAAAAAGAAAACAGTGTTGTCTTTTCTGCACAGCTTTGTATTTAGAGGGTCTCTCATCTGAAAGCGGTGAAGATTGAAGGTCTTGTTTGGGGGTCCTTTGTGATGAGTCGTTAGCGGCGGGCAGGTTTGGGCATGATGTAGACTTTGACGGGCTTGCTGAACGGAATGGTTCCCTCTACGGCGGCCTCTGGTGGCGGGAGGCCGTCGATGCTGTCGCTCCATCCCAGCTTAGATGCCGAAGAAGAGGAGAGGGAGGTGGAGGAGGAGCTGTAGGCCAGCAGGAGGCGCACCTCGATTTGAGACGGCTCTGAGAGAGAGAGAGAGAGGAAGACAGAGAGGAAGACAGAGTCAAGGAAACTCCATCGAGATGAGCTTTCCTTTTCTCAAAGGCAGGATACCCAGGGCTCGGTTTACACCTGTCACCATTTTTAGCCACTGGGGGCCCATAGGCAGGCTGGGGGAACTCATATTAATGTTAAAAGAACTAAAAGTGACATTTTCATGCCATGGGACCTTTAAAACATGTTTCCGATTAGAGAACACAGCAAGCAGACACAAGCTAAAACACAGCAGTGAAATAACAAAAAGGGAAGTTCTTTAAAAGCTGTACGTTTTGTGCAGTATTCGGACTGGATCAGTGGTTGTGCACCGACGTAGCCAAATCTCTGACTCTTGAATTAGTTTAACAGCAGATGGAGTCGAAAACACGTCAAAACGTCACTAAAACAGAACCACCCGGTGTGTGTAGGTGTGTGTGTGTGTGTGTGTGCGCATCATACTGACCTGTCCATGCCGTGTGTGAGAGGTACACCTGTGTGATGAGTCTGTGTCTGTCAGGTCCAGGCTTTCTGAAGTCTGAAGGTTTAGGATGGATGACGTGGCTCTGGCCGTCTGGATACAGAACCTGCAGAAAGACCGGGAATCCCTTAGTGTTCATATCCAGAACCAATGAGCGAGCAGTCCAGGTTTTAGTTTAAGGACGACACTAACAAGACATGTGGCTATTACAACGAACTCTACAATGCCAAGTCTAATGCTTCACTGTAACTTTTTTCATCACTATACCATGACTTTTTAATCACTATTTTGACATGCTAAACTTTAGCACTTTCTTCAACATACTATACTATTTTTTAATCACTATTTTTGAAATGCTATACTATGACTTTTTATTGCTGTTTTCTTTTTTTTCCTTGATATATTGTAGTATGATTTTATTTAACAGACTATACTTAGGTTAGTGATCTACATCAGACCGACCTGTACTTTGACAGCGTTCTGGGGGTCCTGAACGTGCTCCAGCGTTGCGTCGATGTCTAGCGCCACCACCAGGCCGGTCGTGAACCGCAGCGGGTTGTCGGACTCCCCGGTCGGCTCGATGATGGTGGCTGTCGCCCGATGGATCTGTAAACCAGCAGGACAATGTTCATGGAAACCAAAACATTACATCACTGCTAGAAGAAGAAAGAAAATCAGGTCTGGAGTGCTCAGGAGTTCAAACAAAATCAGTATAATAAAGACATGCTCGTCAGATATGAACCAGTAAAAACCATCAGATCCACAGGCAGCGGTCTCTGAACCATCCCAGGGGAGGCTGCTTTATACTAGAGGAACCAGTAAAAACCCTCAGATCCACAGGCAGCGGTCTCTGAACCATCCCAGGGGAGGCTGCTTTATACTAGAGGAACCTGAGAGGCTTCCACCTGGTCTCTCACATCTCAATGTTATTGGACAATTACATACAATAATTACTTGGTGCAATAACTTATCAGCTACACGTGCACAAATGTTTATTTATTTACTACTTAATGTTTGTGCTGTACTTAAGTTGCACTTTATTTTGTCGCTGCACTACAACCGAATTTGTACAATCCATTTGAAACAATCTTTTTAACCTAATCTTACTCGACTTCTACTTTACGTTTTTATTATTTCTTACTAAAGCTGTGTATTTTGCCTTGAATTTGACTTTGAGCAACTGCAAATAAATCATTTCCTCGAGGGGATCAATGAAGTATTCAGATTCGGATTTTACTTAGTTTGTTGTTGTTCTATGTTATGCTTTGGTTGGTGTATGTGTGTGTTCAATATGTTTAGTATATATTTAACGCTGTATAATCGCACAAAGTTCTCATGTCGCTTTTGTACGAACCACATTGTGTTACATTGATTTGGATGAAATGTGTTATAGACCTGAAGTTTAATTGATTGACTGACTGATGAAAGTGCTCTTTAGACGGTAACACAAAAGATGAATAAGAAAGGTCCAATGCACTCTCCTTGCAATACATTAAAAAGCTTTTAATTAAAGACTATTTCATGTTGAACTTGTTAGTACATTAAAAATAGAGCTGGGGAACAACTCACGCGTAGCGGCGCTAACAGCCTTCTGAAGGCTTGTTAACGTTTTGTAAGAAGATTGCGGAGAACTGTTCTTTTTGAACATCACTGCTGTTGATTACTAAAACTTATTTAACAGATTTAGTGTGTTGGAAGTCCTTCATCACACCTGCTCAGGCAGTCTGATCTGCAGCAGGCCGCTCAGTCTCAGGGTGGCCAGCAGGATCTTCACCATCTCCACCGGTTTACAGGACGACAGCCGGGGCATCAGCTCCAAAAGCTTGTCCACAAAACTGTCCTGCAGGTGGGGCAGCTCTGCCGCAAACAGCCTGAGGGATGCAGAAGATATGGAATGGAGACACAGTGAGAGGTTGGGATGTGTTGTAGTTTATACCTGTACCGTGACGTCCATACTGCTTCCTGGTTGTTGCACTATTATATTATATTGACTGTCTATTGTATGCATAATTGCACATTTTTAAACTCAAATTTTGCTGCTCTCATTTCCTTCGTTGTCTATGTCTTCTTATTTTTACTTTTTATATTGTTTACTTGAAGGTTATGTTTGTCTGTGGACCTAATGGGTTAAATATGTCTTGTCTCCACCGTGGGATAGAGGGAAACGTAATTTTGATCTCTTTGTATGTTTTGACATGGGAAGAAATTGACAATAAAGCAGACTTTGAACAATACTTTTTCCGATACCAATTTCATAAAATCCATTTTGACAAAATGATTCTAATATTGCCTTTTGTTACTACATCTTGTTGCGTTTTTTACATCTTATGCAAAGCACTTTGAAGTGCCTTGTTATTGAAAGGAGCTTTGGCAACCACACTTTACAATCCCTTTATTTGACGCCACTTTCAGTCTACCTTCTGCTCGTTGTCTACTGTTTGCCTGTTTTTCATTGTGTGTTTACTTGTTTGTTTGTTTATTTTTGCTTTTATTGTAGAAAATGCTGCTGTAACAACGGAATTTCCTAGTAATATCTAATCTAGTCAAATTATTAACTTAACTTGCTCTGCCAGGATTGACCGGACATGCTGTGGTTATGTGTTAAAGATGGGGCAGTTTCAACTCTCAAATTTAAGCACAAATATTCAAACAGACCCCAAAAAGATAAAGACTCTCACCTCTGAAAAGACTCAATGTCCTGCAAAAACTTCTCGCAGCTGCTGATGAGAGGATCCAACCTGAAGAGAAATGACCTTTAACATCAGCATTCAGTTATTGTCCACATTAAGTCTGAAATGTATATATATATATATATATGTGTGTGTATGTGTGTGTGTGTGTGTGTGTGTGTGT
>NC_048409.1:28550033-28568491 GCF_013103735.1 Etheostoma cragini
ACACACACACACACACACACACACAGTTTAGCAGGTTCGGTCTTGATACCAAGGTGTGTGTGAGTGAGTGAGTGTGTGTGTGCTGACCTGTTGAGCCGCTGCTGTGGCCGTGACGTTTTGTTTGAGGCACAGAGGGACAGCAATGTTCCACAGCTTCTCCTGCAGAGCCTGAGGACACAAGACACTTTAAAACAGAGCCCGACTGATATATCTGCGGACCGACATTAGGCATTTCCCGATGTATCGGTATTGTCACATATAATGGCCGATTCAACCATGTTATGGGCGTTGGCGTTGCAAAGTCTGTCCACCAGAGGACGCTCTACAACGTCCCTGTTGCCAACACCGAATTATTTTGTTCAAAGAACTTTAAGTTTCATATCTCAAGTTTGTATCTTTATATTTTAATATATTAAAGTATTTTAAATATGTATAGTAAATATGTATTTTACTATATATATATATATATATATATATATATATTGATGTTCTTCTCTTCTGTTGTGAAAATAGGTAATAACTACAAATATCTAATGTTAGGGAAATCTGGTTATGTTTTGTAACGCGTTTCTGGATAAAAAAAACATATACTGTATATCGGCCAATATATCGGCATATTTTATTTTTAAATAATCAAATATTCGTATCGTTATCGGCCTTAAAAATCCTTTATCGGTCGGGCTCTACTTTGAAACAGTCAATCTGTTTACCTAAACTCGTGCTAATGTTATCTTTCTCTTAAGGCTACCCAAACAAAAATAAGTCAAAGCGTACATAAAGAGAATCCCACACCATCGTACCTTCATGAGCAGCAGCTGGCAACACAGATATGTAGCACAGAAATCAGCAGCTCCTGCGAGCTCCGTTTGCAGCTCCCCCAGCCGCCGCAGGTCTCTGACAAACATGAGGAAGAACACATTCACAACCTCCTTCTCATCCATCAAACATACTGGTGCATGCATTCAAAAATCCTGGTTTTGATCCAGTTTGCTGTGTGTGTGCGTGTGTGTGTGTGTGTGTGTGTGTGTGTGTGTGTGTGTGTGTGTGTGTGTGTGTGTGTGTGTACCGTATGGTGAAGTTTAGCAGGTCCTGGGCTCCGGGTGCTTCCAGGTTCTGAATGGTGCTGACCCTGTTCAGACTCTGCTGAAGGAAGAGCTGAGCCGAATCTACAGAACCGGAACCGCAACGGGAGTCCACCAAGTCCAGACCGTTGCCTGGCAACTAAAAGATAGGACAACAGTTACAGGTGAGACTGTCTAAAGGCCCAGTACTCAATCTTAGCACAACAGAACAACGTGCAATAAATACACCAGCACTTTAACTCTTAGTCTTTTTAAGATTTCGTATTATACACAATGCACAGTTAGATGTGTCCTTCATGCCCTAAGACGTCTAAAGTTAATCTTAGCTTGATTTTAGAATGGTTTATCTGTTAAAGATTTGTCCTGTGAAGCAACAGATTGTACCACTATGCGTATATGCTATGTGTATTATCTCTATTCTACAGGTAAAGTTGTGGAAATGGCAGTGTTTTGACATAGAATGCAGCAGCATGAGTCTAACTCCCAGTTTCCACTGGTTGCGGATCGGCGGCGGATCCGCTCTGGAACGGCGGCGGCGTCATTAGGTTTCCATAAAAGTGAATGTGTTTATTTCCACTGACTGCGGAGCGGCTGCCTTTCGACTCCAGCAGTCCCCTGCCCTCCTGAGAAGATACTCAGAGCTTTTATTTTTGCAGGACGCTGGAGAGTTCCACAGCAATTTACACGGCAGTTACAAGCAGGACAGGAAGTCAAGCACAGAAACAAACACAAAAAAAACATAATGTTAATTTTCAAAATAAAACAAAATCACGACAGATCATATCTCCCTGCATTACACCTTGAAAACAGCACAGAGCTGTTTCCCCTCTACTCCTCTGGATGGAAACTAACTGTTGTTGGTTTTGTGGTTCTATTCAACGGGAACTCGTGAGATCTCGTGGCTCCTCGTGGCTTCAGCTGTCAGTCACGGCCGCAGCCGTTCTGCAGCTAATCAAGACCTGGTGGGTACTGACGGACGGCGGAGCACGGAGCCGACACGCAGCGGAGCCGATCCGCAAAATGTTCTGCAACCGGTGGAAGTTGGGTGTAAGAAAACTACAGTATTTCAGTTCTCACTCTCAGTGGCGGCACCAGGTGTGACAGACTGTCCCTCAGGTAGGCGTAGTGTCTGAAGGTGTGGTCGGAGAACAGCGCCGGCATGGTGGGACACGACTTGGCAGCGTTGAACACCAACACCAGAACCGCAATGTCTGAGAGCGACAACCAGAGTCAAGAAAGAAAACCCCCGAACCCCACCTCTGGATGTGAGTGATCAGTCATTAGTTTCTTTTATACAAAATGTGCCTCTATCTTTTCAGGACACTTGATTGCAACCTTGTATCGATTTTAGGCCACATAACTATTTCAAGGTTTTGTTTTATTTTGTTTTCTGCATTTTGAAGTTTTCTGGCAGTAAAGTGAGGACAGTGATCCATTCTGTTAATGATAAAATACTGCTATTATATATCTATTGTATATTATATATATCTATTGTTTAACGTTTGTCTCTCCATTTGTGAAAATCTGTGAATCTTTTTTTCAACATGTTTCTTCAGATTTCTCTAAGTACGACAATGAATCCAAAGGAATTTAAAGACTGGGTCAAGAAAAACATTTGCTTTGTGTTTTGGAGATTTTCAGGATACAGGCCGGATCGTCCATGTCGGGCTCTGGTGTGTCGAAGTACGGGTGTGTGCTGAGCAGTTCAGGGACCAGCGGTAACACCAGTGTTGGATGACGGGAACCCAGGAACTTTAGACACCTGAGGAGGAAAGAAGAAATTAAAAATCAGATCAAAACATAACATTTTATAACTTTACATTAGCATCCAGTAAAAGTTATCAGAAGGCCTTTGTGATTCTAGGTGTATTTGTTAATTTACTTCAAAAGGTATCACTTGGTATTCTAGAAATGTACTTTGGGATTAACAATTTCGTTTACAGCGAGAAATAGATTTCCATTACTTTAACTGATACAATTTGCAATTTGTGACTGCAGCCTTAAGACTGCAGCCCTTTCGTTGCTTCTTTCTTTGGTTTGGATATGTCTGAAAACTTTAATATCAATAATGTAAAGCCCCTTTCCCCATGGACAAGAACCCACTAACACCCACTAGCATCTGGCTTTTGTCTTTAGTGAGAAAGTTTAGCATTAAATCCCAGGACATATGACTCTGTGGTATTTATCTGCTCCAGCTGATTGACAGTGATGGAAACATGACACCTACTCTCTGAGGACACGCTAACTTTCTGGCACGATGCTATGACGCGCGTTATCTCCGTCAGTAACTTCAGTTTTGGGAGAACAAATTCAATCTGTCTCTGTGCAGGCAGCGATCAGAGTCATTGCTCCAAATATAGTCGGCACAGAGTTTGAAAGATACTAAATTGGAAGAAGATGTAAAAAAACAAGTAACCACCGTCACACCGTCTCTGGCCTCCATGCTGCTTTCTATCGTTTACTAACCATGTTTCGAGTGTGATACACCAGAAAAAAACAGAAAGGCATACTCGTCTACTGGAAATGGGAAAGGACTCAATAAACATGCTAATTTCAGTCGTAAAAGGGTATAAATGTTGCCTTAATGTTTTATGTAGTGACAGTATTACAATTGTACAATGAGAAAAGGAACGGTGATCTAATTTGTGTCGGTTCAGGGGACCTCGACCTGAAAAACTTTGGGAACTGCTGTCCTAAAAAACCCAAGGGAGCTACAGCATGCACTTTGAAAACCCCTGTGTTAAGCGCTAGTCCTAATCGTGAATATGAAACATCTTGCACACAACCACACCCACAACCACACCTACTTCCAGACGGAGTTGCGGTCGGTGGGATATTTGTTGAGGTTCTTCAGCAGCTCCAGCAGAGCCAGCTGGATACACTCTTTAGTGGAGACGTTGGTGTAACAGATTAATTCATGGAGAGCTTCTCTGATGTCACGAGACGAGTCCTGCAGACCGACAGTGACCTCATCAACGTGTGCGTAAATCAGGCTTAAATTACGACTGCAACTTACTAGAAAATACTTTTCATTTCAGTTTCAGGGTTAATAGACTGTTTGACCCGTGTGTGTGTGTGTGTGTGTGTGTGTGTGTGTCTTACCTCCAACACAGCCAGCACCGTGTCCAGCTGGTCCTCTCTGAGCGTTATGTGGGTAGAGATTTCTCTCAGCACGTGGATGGACTGCAGCCTCACTTCCTCGATCTCGTCGTTGAACATGTCGACCAGGAAGTCCAGACACTTTTCGGCGAAGCTTGCAGACGACCGAGCCAGCTGGCACAACGCCTCCACCGCCGCAATACGGACCTCTGAAAAAGTATTAAAGACGGAGAAATCGCCGGTGGGAAAAGCACTCGAGTCAGAGAGCTTTAAGCAAGCAAAGCAACGCAGTAAAAATGATCAAACCCTGAGTACAAGCTAAGGAAAGAAAGGGATTAAAGATGGCAGATGGAGAGAAAATAACATTCTCCTTCTTAAATGTTACATTTTAATTTGTGATTATTTCTACTGACAGTGTAAAAGCTTGGGAGACATCAACATACCATATCATAAAAAACCTTAAAAACACTTTGTAATGTCTCTTGTGGTGGGAATATTCACTCAATCTGGCAACAATAATCAGTTATGAGGTCTCAGATGCATCCACCTTTTGCTACTTCCTCTCCAAATCTATAAGTTAACATCACATCAGTACCATCCTGAGAATGTGTGTGTCATTAGGACACGTTGGGCTTTGTTTACACCTGGACTGAAGTCACTTTGATGGTAAACGCAGACATGCTGCACCGTGTTTCACGTACCAAACATCTCGTCCTCCAGGCCGTGGACGAAGGCACCGCAGGCCCCCGAGGCGATCAGGTTCACGGTGTTCGTGTCCAGTTTCTCTTTGGGGGCGTCGTCGGCCCACTTCCTGCCAGAGGAGAACTCTCCAGAAGTAAAGAGCTCCTTGGCCCGTTCATGGGCCGTGCGCTTCCTCTGGACACAAAGAAGGAAGATGTGCTGATTAACATCATCAGAATCAGCTTTATTTGCCAGGTATGAGGACACATACAAGGATTTTTTTCTTTGGAGCATCGTTGCTCACACTGTGCTTACACAAACAATATATATACAAAACAAACAAAACAAAATACACACACTAATATATACACAATATATACATACTCTAAATATATAGAGAATAGAAACAATATAGAGGCATACGTGCAGAGAAGAGTTCTTTAAAAGATTATTTAAATGTGGAGCATAGTGCAAAGGAAACTGGAATATATTTTATGTTATTATATAACAAGATGAACAGTATGAACATTATGAACAGTTCTGGAATAAAATATGAGAATAATGAATAAATAACAAATAATAAGTGACATGTGAGAATGGGAATGATGAGTAAATAGTAAATAATAACTCAGATTTGAGAATGATGAATAGCACTAAATAAGTGGAATAATAAGTGGAACCAGTAATAATACAAGTAATAATTATAATTTCTTATTTTGTTGTATACAGATTATCAAAAACAAAAGCAGAGAGACGTTGCTTACCCTGAGATCGGACATCAGCTTCTTGTCCAAAGTTTGCTCCAGAAAGTGAGGACTCACCTGCAGCATCGACCCCTGACACACAAAAAAGCTCCACTTCTGAATGTTGTATTTGTTTCTTTGAACAGTAAGGTATAGTAATGTGGGAACGTACCACTCTTTATTTATCACCCAGCAACTGTCAATTAGGCTTCCACCACAAAAGAATCTATATATTTAAAGAGATTTGAAGAGCTATGTGAAGTCTGTGTGTGGTGGTCTGTTCCCTCACCAGGGTTTTAGCCGCCTGTACCCGGACCATCCAGGAGCCATCGCTGACCATGTGACTGATCTTCCCGAATGCATCATCAACGAGTCGGATCTCTTCATTGGACGATGGGATGGGCACAATGCTGATTGGACAGAGAGAACAGTGAACGACAAGTCAGGCGAAGCTGCTACAAACTGGTGCAGCCAATCAGGTCAAAGCAAAGTTAAATTGTAAAGTAACACTTATTTTTGTTAACCTTCAGCAACCTTCAACGAGTTCAAGTAACTAGCTAACCAAATGCAAATGTCAGCAAACAACATTACAAACACTTTCAAAACAAACTGTAGCATCATGGGATACAGAATTTAATTTGATGTACCAATGCACCGTGTGTATAAGTTTAAAAGTCAATAAATAAAAAATAAAAAAGATTGCAACCGGTTGAGATAAAAAAATAAACGGCCTAAGGCGTGATGTACCTTTGATTTCACTTGTTCAACTTCAGGTGTCACTAGGTCTTCTTAGTCCATTTATATGAAGGGATTTTTTCTTCTATTTATTTTGTTATTTTGATGTGGGGTTTGTTTAAAAATCTAATTATTAATGTGTATTAGTTCTTTTGTTATTTCTGATAAAAAAACAATTCCAGTTGCCATTTTGATAAGAGTTCATTCGGTTTAAAAAAATGAGTTTAGTGTATTGTTTCATCCTTAGAATTTAACGTTGGAATACTGCTCATGACTTTGGTGTCTAAAGAACATTTCCAAAGAGACAATTCTTACAGAAGTGTGGCCCTTTAGTGCGTAACTAGGTGATATTAATGGTCGCCCGTTACATTCAAGCCATTGCAAAATGAGTTGCTACAAAGCTCTTCAGTGATGTTATTATTTAGAATTCCTCATTGGGGCAACAGAAACTAAACTAAATATAGCTTTAACCTTGTGGTAATGGCCAATTTGGCTATATACGTTTGTTATGTTTGTAGTGTGTGTGTATGTGTGTGTGCGGTAGGTCTGTAAATGGTTGTTTGTTACATCACCTGCGCACCTGTTTGTGGGTGCTAATTGGAGATTATAAAGGGAATCACAGGTGAGGTGGAAGGGGAATCTGGATCCGGGAAGTCACACAGTTTTTCAACCTCAGCTGTGTGAGAGTAATGTTTTTAGATCTTGTCGTTCTTGGCTTTTAATCACTCAAGTCGGTCTTTTTGTATTTGCACAATAAAAGGATTAAACGTACGACGACGGCGGACCTCATAATTTGCACCAGCAAGAGTCGGAAAGGCCTTATGATTTCACCCAGTGGCATTATTTGTGGACAGATTGCCAGTATACTTGTATAGTATTAAATGTTTGTGATCAAGAGAGTGGAGCTAGAGCTAGGTTTACGGTCACCGCGTTCCAAAAAATGCCGTAACCACGGCGGTCGTATCCGGCAGGAAGGCGCTTTCAGTTCAACATGGTCGGGTGGGAAGCCTGGCTGAGCAGCTTCGCCTGTACAAACAGGGTGATCACAAAAGTTAGCACTAAAATTGACTAATTAGTGTGAAGGTAGTCTCAAGTGGGTTAGGGCTAGGGTTTTATCTGTCTTAATGTTTTTATTTTAACTGTTTATACTTGTGTTTTATCTGTTTTTTGTTGTTTTTTTTAACTTATTTTGTGTAAAGCACTTTGAATTGCCCTGTTGCTGAAATGTGCTCCACAAATAAAGCTGCCTTGCCTGTACAAACATCTGTATGATTCTGCACGTCCAGACCACAGAGAGCCGACCAGCCTTAACATGTGGTCAGAGAGAGACACCAGCAACACAAGAAGAAGAATAAGAAGCATGTAGCTGAAGAGCGTTGAAAAACACGAGAGATCGTTTTAACTCTACAGCGATACCGACAGTCAGTCTTCTCACCTCTCTGGGTACAGCTGACTGAGCACCCACACCATCTGCACCGCTGCAGAGCGGACCTGCTCATAATCATCTGAAAGCAACCTGCAGGCCTGCGCACACACGCACACACGCACACACACACACACACACACACACACACACACACACACACACACACACACACACACACACACACACACACACACACACACACACACACACACACACACACACACACAAACACACTTTTTGTTTTGTTTACATTTACAAGTCTGAAGGTCTACTGTGAGTCTGTTCTGTTTGATCCAGGGTTCCCATTATTTTGGCAGGTATTGCGGCTGGAAGACCCAGTTATAACTGATTTATTCCTCCACACATAAAATACAACTGATACTACCAAATGTAAAGTTACTTTGTGATGAGCATAAGCGTGTGAGTTAACAGAAAGTGTCGCTCACCCCTGCTCTGTCAAAGCCCAAAAACCAGGTGAACAGGGGAAACTAAAAAATACTGCTATCACTTATGCCCCAAACCCCGATGTACACGCCCACCGCCTACAATATCAGTGCATAATATAATTAATTTATTTATAATTGAGACCATAAACAAAAAAATAGAGGAGAGACATGTGACTCCTAGAGTAAAGATACACAGTGCTGTTACCTGGTCATAAATGATCTCATGAATCTTTATTCTTCTCTCGTGAAGCTGCAGCTGGAAATCAAACACACAGAATGAGATGTTATATAAAGAGAATAACCACTAAAATAAGAGTGGGAAGGGTTTTCTCGCTGCCTTGTTTTTGCATTGTGTGTTGTCCCTAACTACATGAGTGTGGTGCTGGTTAAGTTTCTGGTGGGTGGAGGAGCTGGGGGTGTCCTACCATGGCTTTGATGGCTGCGGTGCGGACTCTGGGGTCCTGGTCTCCAAAGAAGTCACTGATGATACTCTGGATGTCCCTCACTCCTTCTGGAGCACCGAGCAACGTGTAAAATGACAACACAGCAGAACACATCACACAACAACTCACACAAAGCACTATGGTGACCCGTAAATGTCCGTTGTCAAGCGGTGATTTCAAAGATTCGAGAGTTAATTGGAGTTCTGATTGTATGGCCTTGTTAAAATCCATAAAAACTTACATTTTTATTCAACTCTGCCGCACAACTAAATTTAAAGAAATTATGAAATAAAAATGACCAAACAGAATACATGGGTGATATTCTTCTCTACATTTTAAATATTTAAGTGCATGCGCACATTGTTTAGTAAAGTAAGGAAAGTCAGAATCCCAGTTCAGACGTCTAAATATGCGTAAATATGAGTGTTGGCACGAACCTAATGACGCGCCCAGTACGTCGTTGTCTTTTGTCAGAGGAGTGTCGGCCATGCCGAGACACCCGAGCAGCTTCAGACACTTGTTTCTCACCCCGAAATACGTATCAGACAGGTGCTGAGAGGAAGTAAGAGAAAAAACACAGAGGAGATTGGTTGCTCTGTGCAGAAAGTCCTGTTGAGTCCGTAAAGGACACTTAATGGTGTGTGTGTGTGTGTGTGTGTGTGTGTGTGTGTGTGTGTGTGTGTGTGTGTGTGTGTGTGTGTGTGTGTCTCAGACCTTGCAGGCCATCTCTATGAGCCTCTGTCTGACTGTAGGACTCTCAGGTAGTTGTATACCAATGACCAGCAGAGTGTCCAGCAGCTGGGCGAGGACCTGATGGGACTCTGCAGACACACACAGAGCAGACCATTTGTTACCTATTCAAAGTTGTGTTATTGGAGGTGTGGTCACATTTTTTATTTTATAAATTACATTTTTTTTAAGTGTAAATAAGAGTTTTTAGTGCTGTGAAAGACAAATCTTGTTGCAATTTCCACTGCTCCCGTAGGCATGTTCCTAAAACCTGTTTAAAACTATATTTTGAAATACATTTAAATAGATTAGATTGGACTTTATTCATACCACAACGGGGAAATTTTGTTATTACAGCAGCAGCATTTTTTTCCGCATCTTTAATTTGAAATCTGAAGGGACGAGATCTTTGCTCTTCTCAGCCAGAAGTTACAGAAATCCTTCCTAAATCCTGCCTAACACGTCTCATCACATTGTTCTGTGAAAGCACAAAACACTGCTCAGTTCCCAAGAACAATAATGCAGCTTAGCAACATTGATGCACTTTTTGAATTATTTAGACCGAAAAAGATGTTGGAAAAAGGAAATCTCTTTCCCAATTACAAAGAAATAATGTTTTAATGTGTAATTACGGCTTGTTGAGCGTAAAAGTAACAACAACACAGAATGACAGAGAATCGTACGTGCATGTGTGTAAATATGTGAGTTAAAAAATACAAGGTCCAGCCTTTGTATAAATGTGTCTTACTCTCGTTGTTGAGTATGTTGATGGCGTCGTCCACGATGCAGTCGGGGCTGAAGCCCTGCGTTTTGGACAGCAGACCCAGCAGGGAGGCAATCTTCAGCCTCACAGAGTTATCCGTCTCCTGGGAGAGAACAGCAGCATCAGAGATATTTAGTCTGCAGGCTACAGCTACACCGCTACATTTTTACTTCTATTTTTAAGCCTCGTTTTAGGGCAAAAACAAGCTTAGTTTTAGCTCCGGTAGCAGAGCTAATCTCCATCCATCCATGTTGATTTTTTAATTTTGACGGGAAGACAACACAAGGGTTAAAGATCAATTTCAAACGGTCAGGATGAAAATAAAACAGGCTAAAAAAAAAATATATAAAATAAAAATATAAGAATAAAAATTACAGAAATTAATAATTATTCAATTTAACAGGTTGTAGGGACGAGTTTGGGAGGAGGGAGTGAGGGGTTTTATTTTTGTATGATTTCTTTAGAGCGTAAAATATTCTAAATAAATAACGTAATGTTCTAAGTAAATATGATAAAAGAGGTTTACAATTATTTTTTACAACTGAAATATTTTTACATTAATTACAGAGGGGAAGCATAAAAAAAAAAAAAGGTACCGAATATCAAGTTCCAGTATCTGTACCGATGACAACATGAAAGGTGCCCCACCCTACACCCCCCTTATAGTTCTTCACCTACCTATCTATCTATCTATCTATCTATCTATCGTTCTTCACCTTGTAGTAGTGCTCCAACAGGATCCGGACCACCCCCTCCACGCTCTCCACCTCCACGGGCTTGCGTGCGAACTGCAGCAGGTACTGCAGGGCATCCGTGGAGTTGGTGGCCTTACAGAGGTCGATGTGCAGCGCCGCAGACTTACTGGGTTTGGAGAGTCGCAGCTTCTTGGCCGGAGCTTCCTCCTGGGGAATCTGTCAGCATAAAACAAAATGATAATTACAAAAACCAGGCTCGTCTCCCCTCACGGTGTGTGATCTGTCCTTCTCTGTTCAGATAAAACTTATAACCTGCACTATTTATACAGCATTAGTAAGTCCTGTATATATTTTAGAAACAATGGGGAGGTTAGACACTCTAAAAGTTGCTATTTTCTATTATTTGACTGGGATGAGTCTGACATTTGCACCGCTTCCTACTGGTTCCCTGAACAATTAGCATATTCAGAAATTTGGTTTTTGTGGAAATGCGGTCAGAAGTTGCACGTGTCACCTCTGTGTTTGATGGATGATGATTGTCCAGAGAAAGCATGGTGTAATAATGACAGACCATCTAATAAGTGTCCAACTTATGAAAAAACAACAGCTGTCTTCTCAAAGTAATTCATTAAACAGCACCAATTAAGGAAAGTCTTGAGCGCCAAACCTGTGGCAAAGATATTTATGTAAACCAGCAGATCAATAAAGGTTGGATATTGACAGTAACGGCTTGGAATATTAGTTGAAATATTGGTTATATTAGCCCTCCTACACTCTCTGGGCTGTGGTCATAACATCTCCATCTTATAACTTATTCCCTGTTATATATTGTTCTTATTCAATCAGTCAGTTTATCGGTTATGTTTATATGTAATAGTCATAGTTAATATTTAAATCATGATCTACTGCACTGTTCACTTTTGCACACAGTCTACCATAGTACCTTACCTTATTAGGGTCACTGCATTTGTGTGAGTGATTTTTATTCTTTTATTCTTATGCATGTGTGATGTGTGTGTGTGTTTGTGTGTATATGTGTTTGTTGTGTTATGGTTGTCTTGCTACTGGATGCCTAAAATTTCCTTTGGGATGAATAAAGTATATATCTATCTATCTATCTATCTATCTATCTATCTTTCTCTCTCTCTCTCTCTATCTATTGCATGTCTCTAGTTTGAACCTCATCACCTTGAGATGATTATAATTTTAATGTCCTTTTTTATTTGTTAAGTGACCTTGGGTGTCATGAAATGCGCTTTAAATAAAATGTATTATTATTATTATTATTATTATTATTATTATTAATAGTAGTAGTAGTAGTAGTAGTATGTAACAAAGTAAATTTACTCATGTCCAAATTGTATGTAGTCCTACTTGTACTTTACTTGAGTATTACCATGTTATGCTAATTTATACTTGTACCTCACTAGTTACTTGTACTTTCTCTACATTTGTCTGACAGTTTGTTATTTTTTGTCTGTTTTTAACTTCCCTTCCTGTCCAGTAACAGAAACATGTAGCTAGCTATGTGTTGAGAAAACTCTCCTTCTTCTTAAGCTAAATCAAGTCTTTAATTAGCTGAAAACATGTCAACACCCGGCCATTCCCTTTCATAGGCTTAAGTAAGAAACCTCTAACCAGTTAGCATAAACATTATAACACACATACACCTACATATTGCTAACGTTATCTTTCACAAAGTCGATAACGGTAGCTAACAATTGATATTGAAAGTAGTGAGGTTGTTAGCTCCCTAGAGTTAGAACTGTAACCAAACAATACTGTAACGTTATATACCTAGATATAAGTATATTGTTTATTTTGTACATAGCTAGCTAGCTTTATGCAGCTAGCTAGCTAGCTATAGCAGAGCTGATCTGCGTTGTTGTGACTGAGCGGCTGGCTGTGGTCGAGCTAACGGTAGTTAGCCATTTAGCATTAGCTCAAAGGCTAGCTAGCTAGCTAGCTATAGCAGAGCTGATTTGCGTTGTTGTGACTGAGCGGCTGGCTGTGGTCGAGCTAACGGTAGTTAGCCATTTGGCATTAGCTTAGAGGCTAGCTAGCTAGCTAGCTCTCAAGCACAACCGTTAACATTTATCTCAGGTTATTTTGAGTCTACAGTGAGCAGCGACAAGAAGGTTTTTACGTGCTCACCTGTACGACTTTGGAAAATTCCTCATAAACTCGCTTTTTCAGGTGTGCTGCCATGATTAGTCAACTATGGTTAGCCAAGCCTACGTACTCAGCTAGCATGCATTTGTCCCTTCACGCCTTCCGTAGCTATGGATAAAATGGCAAAACGCGTTTTGTAAATTACACTCGTTCTTCTTTTATTATCTTTCTTTGGGGTTTAACGGCAGATTAAATCCTTTATGTTGCACTACTGCCATCTTCTGGAGTTACAATAAATCCTACGGGGTCCAGTATGTTTATTTTTATCTTCATCAGTCTTATTGTCATTATAAGGCTGACCAGTCAATTTTTGCCTTTTCCAAATCACCCTTACAGTATGTTGTTTACTCTTTACTCCTGCTCCTGTTATCCTACATCCTTTTATTCCAACATGTCCTTTCTCTCTGATACGTATTTCCTGCAACTAACCAGCACATGCACCACAGTTTCTGGTACCTCACACACAATGATCACAACACACAGTTGGGTGCTATTGCTTCTCTTTGTAGTTTCTGTTGCTGTTTTTATTATTTAATCTACACACTGCCTGTATATCTTTATCTGTATTTATATTTTTCCATTACAAGTACTCACTTTTTCAATATTACCTACAGTTGAATATAACTAATATTATGGTTACCTACTTTTGCTTTATTACTTTAATTACATATTCAATCTAATTTTAACGTCACTTACTTACACTGCAATGTTGTTGTTTTTTATGTACTATGGCAACCGCACTTTACTTTCTAAAACCTTTATTTGACGCCTCTTTGCTTCAGTCTACCTTCTGCTTATTGTCTACTGTTTGCCTGTTTTTCTTGTGTGTTTACCTGTTTGTTTTTTACTCTTATTGTAGAAAATGCTGCTGTTACAAAGGAATTTCCCCGCTGTAGGATGAGTAAAGTATCATCTAATCTAATCTAATCTAATCTAATCTAATCTAATCTAATCTAATCTTAATGTGATAGGTGACGTTCAGGTTGCTGTGTCCAGTTCTTAGCCCGTTTATTGCTCCATGCGCTTTCTGTTTTGTTTCTTTAACTGTCTATGGTTTTATTCCCGTACTTCTTAACACACATACTCCTTTTTGGATTGCATGTAAATGTCTTCCTTTAATTGCATCATTCCAACACTGTTGCCAGTGTTGTTATTTTTCTCCACACTATGCCTTTCCCTTTGATTTTAATCATCTAAAATTGACTTCAACAATTTAAATCCATATATTCACATACATCTCAACCTGTATGGTCTGATATCTCAGGATTACCTGAACGGGATCCACATGAATGTCACATTTGCCCATTTCCCCCCAGTCCCCCCTCCCCCTCCCCCATCTGTGTTATAAATAACTTACATTGAAATCCCTTTATTCATTTATTTGCAGCTAGTTATTACAGCAAGGACATTTACAGCAATAATAACCTCTTTATTGTTAAAATGGGCATGACAGTGTTGTTTTATTCAAGATAGTAAAACCATGGGAACCTATCCTTAAAATCCTTAAAATATAAAATAGCATAAACCTTCGTTGATCCCCCACAGAGTGAATTCAGGTGTTGCAGTATCACAGAGACATGAATATGTCACTTTTGAATAGACTTGCTTGTATTTAAAGAACAAAAAGACGACAAAACACACAAGAAAAGAAACAGTCATCAACAATCAGTTGATTTGCTAGAGCTCGATGCAAGCTGCGGATGTTTTGGCCCTCTTGTGGTCTGCTCTCCACGTGAAGAAGCCCACTATGAGCACCATGACGGGCAGAGCCACACAGACCAGGATGCGGCTCACGGGCAGCTCCACTGGACAATCTACGCCGGGTGAAGGAACCAGATTCTGGGCGGTGGGAGGATCTTGGAACAAAAAGGTGGAGGTGAAGTCCAGAAACTCCGCCCTGCGGTTTCCTCCGGCGTGCACCTGACACCTCCACTTCCTGTTGTGGTCCTCCCTGCGGAGTTTAACGGCCAGCGTGATGTTGCAGCGAGTGACGATGGTCTGCTCGTACCTGCACAGACGAGAAAACACTGTTACAAAACACATCAGGGAGACCCACTGCTGGACTGACGGCATGTTCCTTCATCTCCAAGAACACACACACTAGTTTATTTTTGACTTAATCCCTCACACACAGATCGCCCGGTCCTACCAGACTCTGGTCCATTAGCCTGGTCCCACCAGACTCTGGTCCATTAGCCTGGTCCTACCAGACCCTGGTCCATTAGCGTGGTCCCACCAGACTCAGCTCCATTAGCCTGGTCCTACCAGACTCTGGTCCATTAGCCTGGTCCTACCAGACTCTGGTCCGTAAGCCTGGTCCTACCAGACTCTGGTAGATTAGCGTGGTCCAACCAGACTCAGCTCCATTAGCCTGGTCCTAACAGAGTCTGGTCTTTTAGCCCGGTCCTACCAGACTCTGGTCCATTAGCCTGGTCCCACCAGACTCTGGTCCATTAGCCTGGTCCTACCAGACTCTGGTCCATTAGCCTGGTCCTACCAGACTCTGGTCCATTAGCCTGGTCCTACCAGACCCTGGTCCATTAGCCTGGTCCCACCAGACTCTGGTCCATTACATTATCAAATCTTTGATATTGTAGATTTCTGAAAGGGAAACATCCCTTGTACAAATCCAGTTAAACATCAAACCATAAAACCATTTTTTTTTTGTTATTGCACAGCTACCAGAAGACTTACAACTTTCAGACAGGTCACATCTACGTCTTCAAGCTCAGTTGGAGTCTGCGCAGTAACGCTCAGGATCACCAGAAAAGAGCTTCTAACAGACTTCACTGGTCTCCATCCAGAACAACTGGATCTGTTGGTCCATTTCTTTAACTGTCTATGTTTTTTTTAAACATCAAAGCATGTAAACCTATTCCTGTAGACCCCAAAAGTACAGATATGATGCTGAAACGGAGCATGATAGGGGTGCTATGACAGTAATAAAGGACAGAAAGCTGAAAACCTGGTGTCTTTGGGCAGCATGGCACCGTCCTCATCCACCCAGCTGAGGTTGAACGCGCTGGAGTAGGACTTGCAGCTCCCGATGTCGTAGTAGGTGAAGAGGACGCAGCTCAGGGTGAGGTTTCCTCCGGGCTGCAGGTCGGTGACGGAGGAGACGGAGGTGACGGTGAGGAGGGACAGGTAAACGTCAGCGATGGGTTTTCCGTGCGTCACGCAGACGTAGGAGCCGGCGTCCTCCACGACGAGGCCGCGGAGGCTGAGCGAGCAGTTGGGTTCCACGGACATGCGGCCGGCCCTGTCCGAGTCCGGACTCACCTGCCCCCCCCGGACCTCCTCGGTGTAGCGCACCTGGCCGCCCTTGTAGAAGGTCCAGCTGATCTGGGAGCAGTCTGAGGACACCTGGTGGACGCACGGCAGCAGAGCCACGCCTCCCAGTCTGCTGTACGCAAACACCGCCTCCTTCACGCACCTCACACCTGGAAGCACAGAAGCCAAATTATGAAAATGACTAATATTTTATGAATTTGATATGAAATAAATCCCCCTCTTATAACCACTACTCAAGATTTCAGCTGTTTTTGACACTTTTTGGACAGTTTTTAAGCTTCATTTGTTTGTTTTTTGCTTAATTTTTGTGTAATTTTGTCGATTTCTTTTACGTGTCTTTCGCTTTATTGATTCATATGAATGATTTTGGGAGGCCGGAAGAGTTAAAACCATGCAATTATTCCTGATGTGAGGTAAAACTAAATGTAACACTGTTACAGCTGTAGCCTACAACAAAAGAAAAATGGAGAAATTCTTAAAGGCTTCTTTGAATGCAACACAGAACCCAAAATCTGGCCTCAAATATCAGCAACAGACCCGGAGGCTGTGACAAATCCAGCAGATTAAATAATGATGTTGTTTCCTCAAGTACTGGACTCAAATACAACGTTGAAGTACTTGTACTGACCATGCTACTCAATAATATTATTATTATTGATAATATTGCAGGCATACTCTGTACACCACTGTAGTTACAGTGACACCCATATCGTTTTTTACATAAAAACACAACATTTTGAAATAAAATGCATCGTTACAGATTAAAAAAATAAACGTTTGGCTTGCAGCTATCCTCACAAAAAAACCACTTTGGACCTCTTATCATACGTTTCAGATGAGTTGTGTCCCACCAGGTCAAATTATCCAATCATTTTTTTAAATAAAAAATTAGAGAATTATCCACTTTTTTTCTTCTTCTCAATGTCAATATTAAAAACATCAAAAACTCAGCCGCAACATTGAAAAAGTGACAAAAATGTGGGAAAAAGCAATGATCTTGAAAAAACGTTTTTGTTTAATGGTTGACGGTAAGACAACACAACAGTTAAGAAAATAAAAAAATAAGAAATACAAAATAAAATCAAGTATGAGGAAAACAGTTGCAGCTTGTATGCAAATAATGAAGAGACCAGAAGAGATCTTAAACTGGTGAAAAGAGGAGAGATATCTCTAAAAGACAGAGGTAAACCATCCAATCGGAAGGAGCTTTACATTTAGAGGCTGTCCTCCCAGTTTCTTTAGATAGATGTAGTAAGGAGAAGAAAACATGGTCAGTGTCTCGCTACAGGATCAAAGTCAAAAGTCAAAGTACTTTTATAGGTCTCCCTGAGGAGAAACTCGTTTTGGACATTGAGTAACTTACTTTGCAACAGCAAGAGTTAAAGACACAAGGACAAGCACGGGGTTAAAACCAAGTAAAGGACAGATGTAGAGTCAACATGTGGGCTACTCGAGGGCCGGTGCCAATTAGCCTACAGATTTACGATTTTCTACACTAAAATAAGAAAATAAGCCATGTTTAAAAAAAAAAAAAAATGACCTAGATCAAAAAATGAGGATCGAGATGGAGTCAAGTGTTGTTTCAGAGAGGATGGGTGGTCTGGAAGAAGGCATTAGTGAACAAGTGAACCCGATGTCGAGCATTTAGTGGAAGAAGGATCCAAAGATATACGTCTGACGAGGCCTCGTGCTGAATGGACGCCTCAGGGCTGATCTGCAGAGACTATTGGACATCCCATTCAGAGGGTTTTCGGCTGTGATACGCATTATCAGTTCTAGCCAATAACAGCTGAGTAATAAATGTAATCTAATCTGTTTTGAAAAACAATTAATTGAGCGATAATACATTCTTAATATACAGTTTATATTTCTTTCACAATAGAATTAATATGAGGTCTGAAAGTAAGTTACCCAGATATTTAACCTCCTCAACATATACTAGAGGTGTAATATAATATATAATATACAACACATGCTGTACATAGTAAGAGAGTATTTATGTACTGGTATTTATACATATGAAGAGCAGCTGAGTACTTCTTCCATCACTGGACAAATTAGAACCCTAAACAGAAGAACATGAAGCGTACCTGGGAGCAGGAGACTGGCGAGCAGCAGGACCCTCATCAGGTTTTCTCCGCCCGTCATGTCGG
>NC_048409.1:28568591-28571385 GCF_013103735.1 Etheostoma cragini
GCTCTTCTGTTGGTCTCTCTGCTGCTGATCTGGGGTTGTGAGCTCTTCTGTTGGTCTCTCTGCTGCTGGTCTGGGGTTATGAGCTCTTCTGCTGGTCTCTCTGCTGCTGGTCTGGGGTTGTGAGCTCTTCTGCTGGTCTCTCTGCTGCTGGTCTGGGGTTGTGAGCTCTTCTGTTGGTCTCTCTGCTGCTGGTCTGTGGTTGTGAGCTCCTCTGCTGGTCTCTCTGCTGCTGGTCTGGGGTTGTCAGCTCTTCTGGTGGTCTCTCTGCTGCTGGTCTGGGGTTGTGAGCTCTTCTGTTGGTCTATCTGTTGCTGGTCTGGGGTTGTGAGCTCTTCTGGTGGTCTCTCTGCTGCTGGTGCTGCAGAACGTCCTAGAAGACTAGTCTTCACTTCCTGTGTTACACTGAACTGAACAGGACAGACGGTGGTTTACCTCTGGTTTCTGTCCCCCCTCCTTCATATTGTCTTACGTAAACATCTGTCAAAGTGAATCTCAGAGCAGAAGATTCATACAGTTTGCAGATGATGCTGTGCTGAGCTGAGGGGAGTTCAAGGAGAGAGTCAGAGCTTTAGGGGGGCCTGGCACCCTCTTACCATCTTTCTATTTCTTTAACCCTCGTGTTGTCCTCGGGTCAAATTTGACCCATTTACATTTTTTTTCATCACAAAAAAAATGGGCCTTCAAAGTAAGATAAAAATGTTAATATTAGAAATATAAAATAACTTTGGAAATAAACATAAAAAAAGCACCCACAACTTTGAAGAAGTGACAAAAAATGTCAGTAAAAGCGATAATAGAGTTGATATAAAAACAAACTTTTTTCCATGGTTGACAACACAAGTGTTTCAGGACTTAAACCCCCCCCCCCGGGTTGACCACTTTGTCATGTTTGGAGTCTTTCCTCAAGGTTAAATGTACATGACCTCTACTATCAGCCGGCCCTGAGGAAGACCCAGGTCATGACCTTCACCTGGATTAGCTTTCTCACTGACTCTCCTGTCCTGTCAGACACTCTCAGACCCTGCCAGACTGCCTTGTGGGATACGGAGTTTCCCTCCAGCGTTACTTTTGTTAGGCCCATATGTAGCTCCTCTGTCTCTCGTCTCCCCCCCCCCCCCCCCCCCCCCCCCCCCCCCCCCCCCCCCCCTCTGTCTGTCTCCTATTACAGGAGTGGGAGTGGAGTCTGTGTGTAATGGAGTCTCTTGTGAATATTCAGTGTTTTTGTCACTGGATTTTATTTCTTCAATTGTGTTTAATGTATAACTTAATTAAATAAATAGGTGGGAGGCTCCGACCATGAACTGCAACGTCCCCGGTTTAATCCGGTGAGGGGCTCTTGTTGCACCTCATGCTACATCTCTCTCTCTCTCTCTCCCGTTATTTCCTGTAATTTCCGACATGCCGACTCTGATAAGAAACATTTTTTAAACTGCGTAAGCAAAAGAAAAACCAAAATAAAAACGCAACACCAATGTCACATTGAACTAATCAGTGTCACTTTTCTTGTAATGTAAACCAAGGTGTGAAATGCATCAGTGTGCAACCCTCCTACACCCTGGATGGGGGGGGGGGGGGGGGGGGGGGGTGGTTAAGAGGAAGTGTTATTGTGACACAATTGTGGTCCAACTACTGTAGGTGGCATGTCCATGTTCGATTCTCTGAACAAAGGAAGGAAACTCGCTTCGGCCTGATTTTATTTGCTGACTAAATTAAAGACTAAATCCTCTTTTTACCACACAGCTCTGTCGCATGAAGCAAAACGCCACCTGCGTGCCGGAGTAGCTCGCCTGGGGGAGCGTGCGCCCACGTACGGAGGCTCGGTCCTCGACGCGGTGGCCGCGGGTTCGACTCCGACCTGCGGCCCTCTGCTGCATGTCGTTCCCTTTCACGTCCACGCTGTCCTGTCACTAACAAAGTCCTAAAATAAATGCCATTGCATTTTTAGCCTTTATTTTGATAGGACAGATGAAGACATGAAAGGGGAGACAGAGGGGGGGAGTGACATGCAGCAAAGGGCATTTTTTTTACAAACTCTATCCTCATTTGCATGGCATCCTTCTTTTTTTTTAATTGTTCCCAGTCAATGTTGAATGTTTCTGAGTTTACTTCAGTCCACACAGCTTCCGTGCTTCCTCCTTGGAAGTATCGGCAAAAGCACAAATAGCTTTGTCTCTATCCAAAATCTGTTGTTTCAAGCGCTGAATGTCCTCTGGAGCCTTCTTTTTAGCCTGTTCTTGATCAGCTTAGAGTTTATTCATGCTCTCCCTCATGCATGGGTGAGATAACTGGCCTTTAAAAATAAATCTGTGCCTCTATGGGAATTTAACATAGGGGGGTGTATACTTAAGCCCCCTGTATTTTAAGGAAATACATTATTAAATTATTATTTATAATACATTATTCATTCACAAAGAAAATTGGTGGCCTTAAATTAAAAGGTTGGATTTTCCTAAATCTTTTGAATTAAGATCAATTTCCAAAAGATATTTGTATCCTACTTTTTTAATCAACTTTAGCCTGGGTGTGTAAACCTTCTCAAGCCACTGTGTGTATTTCTGGGTAATATAGAGGGGTTGTACTGAAGTTAGAGCTCTATATGTTAATGCATGTTATGTATTTATGTATATGGGTGATATAGAGGGGTAGTACTGAAGTTAAAGCTCTATATGTTAATGAATGTTATGCATTTATGTTTATGGGTGATATACAGGGGTTATACTGAAGTTAAAGCTCTATATGTTAATGTTATGTATTTATGTATATGGGTGATATAGAGGGGTTGTATTGAAGTTAG
>NC_048409.1:28571485-28576519 GCF_013103735.1 Etheostoma cragini
ATGTATTTATGTTTATGGGTGATATAGAGGGGTTATACTAAAGTTAGAACTCTATATGTTAATGTTATGTATTTATGTATATGGGTGATATAGAGGGGTTGTACTAAAGTTAGAACTCTATATGTTAATGTTATGTATTTATGTTTTTGGGTGATATAGAGGGGTTGTACTAAAGTTAGAACTCTATATGTTAATGTTATGTATTTATGTTTATGGGTGATATAGAGGGGTTATACTAAAGTTAGAACTCTATATGTTAATGTTATGCATTTATGTTTATGGGTGATATAGAGGGGTTATACTAAAGTTAGAACTCTATATGTTAATGTTATGTATTTATGTTTATGGGTGATATAGAGGGGTAGTACTGAAGTTAAAGCTCTATATGTTAATGTTATGCATTTATGTTTATGGGTGATATAGAGGGGTTGTATTGAAGTTAAAGCTCCATGTGTTAATGAATGTTTTGTATTTATGTCGTTTGTCACCTGGCTTCTCAGGATGTGACACCATGAGCCTGAACTCGGTCTAGTACCCAAACGTTGCCCACTACACTTTACATAATATGGCATGTGTACAGTGTGCGGTTGTTTTTTTTCACAACTTTCGACCTGATTGTCCCCCTCCTGTCTTACGCTGTAGATGTGCTCGCCAATTTTGTCAATCTTGAAATTAAGAAGCAAACAGACAACTTCTAAATTGCCTTTTACATTTAACATACACAGCCCACTGAAATAATACAAAAAAACATCCCAGGAACTTTAAAATTAGGCAGAGTCATGAGACATGTCCTTGCATGTGTGATGAGACCCTGAACCCCTGAACCCTCACAGAGGAGGTAGGAGGACACTCCACGTCCACAGGTTGCTCTGAGTGTCCCCTGTGCCACGGTGCCGTCTCCATAGCAACCCTGTAACCACGCTTGTTTTTCACACAGGAAGTGGTCCGACACACACAGCGTCCCTGCTCTGGGTTAACACCGAGGCGTCAGCTCCCGCTTGGGGATTGCACAACGCTGCGTGTATGACGCAATGTGTATCGCCCCCCCGCCCTGGTACAACATATGATACAGAACGGAAGGATTTCACACCAAAATATCATTTCGGAGAAATTGAACGTGTTCTTGTCACCAACATTATTTGTTATAAGAGCGGTTGTTGTTTGTTTTTACACACACACACACACACACACACACACACACACAGATCAGTTAGTAAAATATGATCCATTCCAGAATAAACTACCAAAAGGTAGATTAGATATAGATATTAGTATATTTAGATTTAGCTCCACCTTGACTGACTATAACATTAAAGTATAGGTTAAAAAAAATGGATACGTTCAGAAATTCATATTGTTTTGCTAATATTTCTGTAATTTTGACCTTGTGTTGTCCTCCCAGGTCAAAACTGAAAATGAGCAATTTTTGGACACTTTTTGGGGCTTTTTTCCAACATTTTCTTCATTTTCGTAACATTACAGTATAATGAAACACATCACTAACGCCAATATATCACCACTAGTTTTACACTATTTTCCTTTTTTAAATTCAAGGTCAGGAAACATTTAATTTATCTGAAATTACATCATTTTTTTGTCTTTTGTCAAAGTTTTTTTGGGGCAAATAAAACACCCAAAATTCAATGAAGTAGTGAACTGACCTTTCCTTTAACTTGCAAGAAGTGATATATGGAACCATACATGTGATATTTGGACGATTTGGACGAAGGTATCCCAAATTTCTGATGCAGACACTTTTAATAACGGGTCCAATTTCACAACAGGAGGGTTAAATTATATATATATATATATATATATTTTTTTTTTACCACTACACAGTAGTAGTACAGTATTTGCAGTATATTCCTCTGCAGGTACCTGGTTAAACAACCTTCTTCTAAACTTTTGGAGTAAAAAACAACATTATGTAACTGGATGGCTGTTTATTCAAATTAAGCAGCATGCTTACACTTACATAACCCAGGTTGTAAAAGAATATGCGTTTTATAAGCACCTAAAATTCTTTAATATAGAAGTTGATTTTTTTTCTAAGGATATAAAAATACTGTGATGGGCCCATCCCTGTAGAATAGAAATGCATTTTATACACATGCTTACATACTGACACCTTGTGTCTAGAAACGCTAGTGTTAAAAATCAGCCCCCCCCCCCCCCCCCCCTTTCCTTTTTCACGTTATAACATAGACAGAAAGTGTAAATAATGGACATAAAATCTAACTTTCTGTGCCACATTGTATGAATGTCTAGTCTGTCATTTGATGCCTTTTGGAGACGTTTCCATGTGTTCTTGGCTTCTTTATGCACATTACTAGCGGGGCAGAAAGTATTTAGGAGCAACCGGGTCTGTCAAAGGGGTTAAACCCTGTTTTTATTTAACAGTGTGCCCTCCTGCATCATCCTGCACCCTGATCACCACCATGTGAAGGTGAGTTTGTGGAAGAAGTCGTAGCTCCTGGACAGGAAGCTCCTCTCCACCACGTGCGGCTGGACGCTCACCCGGTAGCCCTGGCTCCGGATGTCCGTCTCCACGCAGTCCAGCAGGTCTTTGACGGACGTGACGGCCTTCCACGGTCCGAACGTCACCACCGACTCCTTGTTCGCCTCCAGGCTGTTGATGGCGTTGTCGTAGAAACCCAAATCCTCCTCCGTGCGCAGGACGCAGATGATGATGGTGGAGTGGCGGGCGGCGATGGCCTCGGCTCTGGCGATGCGAATCAGAACCTGGAAGAACAGCAAAAACACCAATATGTAGCCTACTGTATGTATATATATATATATATATAAATATATTATACATTAACAGCCAAATGCATTACTCTTAAAAAGGTCCCACATCATTGTGCATTAGCTTTCTAGTAGAACACGTTAAAATGCTTTAAAGCGCCCATATTATGCTCATTCTCAGGTCCATAACTGTACTTTGAGGTTGTACCAGAATAGGTTCCAATAATATTCCCATTTACATGCAACTGTGCAAAAAAATAGAATTTTTTTTTTTTTCGTGGTGGTGGACTTTTTGGACCGTGCAAACGCAGCAGCCCTCTTTTTTTATTCCATCATCCACCTTCTGGAAAAGGTCGGCGTATCGATGTGTGCGCATGTCCAAAAACCTGTAAATAGATAGATATCCCACATGTCTTCATTGGAAAATGCTAAATTCCGAAAGAGGCCTTATTTGGAATATCAGTTCCAAACAGATTATGGTGTTTAGATGACCCGTATAAAATTTGGACTTTGGTCATGATTCGAGTAAAAATTGAATATTATGGTGCATGTAAACCTACCAGATTCAGTGTTAACATTAAAGTGCCCATATTCTGCTCATTTTCAGGTTCTTAATTGTATTTTCAGGTTGTACCAGAATGTGTTTACATGGTTCCATTTTCAAAAAACACCATATTTTTGTTGTACCGCACATTGCTGCACATCCAGTTTTCACCCTGTGTGTTTAGGTCTCTGTTTTAGCTCCAGAGTGAGACATCTCACTTCTATACTTTGTTGGGAGTCGCTAGATAAGATCCCATCAGCTAGATAACTCTTTCTCTTCCAGCTTTGGTCAGTCCAAGGCAGGATCAGCTGGGAGACTTCTTCTAGACGAGGGACACTTGTGGAATACCTGCAGACCAGGGACAGGAAGTAGAACAGGGACAGGAAGTAGTTCTATTTGGAGATTGTGGTCAACTAGTGGCTGTTGTAGCAGTGTTTTTGCCGTTGAGAACGAGCTAGCATGCTAAGGTTAGCCACCTCATCTCCGCTAGTGACGTAGAGAGATGTGCGGATGTTGAACAGCTCACCCGTGGACTGAAGGCGGAGGACATGAGAAACCGGATCTCACTCAAAACACCATGGATAGTTTTTTTTCTCCATGTTTGTATACGTGTGCAAGCACCAGAGACCCAAAATAACACCCCTAATCTTAGAAACAGTGATTTTCTTTCATAATATGGGCACTTTAATGGAAATTATAAGACATAGCAATCTTCATTTTTACATCAAGGGACCTTTAAAGCTTTAGTGTGTAACTTTTTGATAATAAACGTCTGTTACATTCAAGCCGTTTCCAAATGAGTTGTACAAAGCTAATTAAGACTATCGTCTCCACACAACTCACTCTGGATTTCTCAGTGTGACTATGTTCACAAGAGTGTCCATCATGTTTTTTTAATCCTCCTTGTCCTCCTTGGCTACTAGCAACGGCGTGGAAGAGGGGACGCGCCGACAGTTTTGTCATCATTACTTAAAAAACCTCATGGTGGGGGGGGGGGGGCTTAAACTACACACTATACCTTTAAATCTCCAGTACTAACTGCAGCAATTTTGTGTCTGTTTTTGGTCATTTTGCTTCTCTTTTGTAGTTGTTTGTTTTTGTTTTTAGACATTTTTGATTTCTTTGCAGTTGGTGTGCATCTCTGTGATTGTTAAGCATTTATTTTAAGTCATTTTGCATCTTTTCGTGGTGGTTGTGCATCTATTTTCAGACGTTTCTGCATCTCGGTCATTGTTTTGCTTTTAATTGGAGTCACTTTTGCAAATGTGCGTTATGTGGTTCTGCAGAATTTTCTATCATTTTCAATTTGCGTGTCTTGGTTGTGTCTCTTTGTTGTCATTTTGGGTCGTTTTTTGCCATTATTGGTACTTTGTGATTGTTTGTTTATACAGTATTTTCAGTAATTTAGCGTCTCTTTGTGGTCATTATTTTTAAAGTTGCCGCTTTGTTTTGTTGGCTCATTACAGAAAAGTAGAAAGTCAAACTAAAATCCTCAAATAAAAGGTTAAAAGATGTTGTGATGGCCATGATTAATTGAACATTGGGGTAGAAACCATACGAGTGAGTGTCTCAGACCTCGATGTTCTCCTTGTAGTGCGGCACTCTGGCGAGGAACTGCTGCCGCCCCACCAGCTCCCCGAACAGCTGGGGGGTCTCCTCCAAGGCCTTGATCAGGGGTTTGATGTTGTAGTACACCGCCTCCTTGTGAACCTACACACACACACACACACACACACACACACACA
>NC_048409.1:28576930-28577266 GCF_013103735.1 Etheostoma cragini
GACAGACAGAGAGAGATAGAGAGATTTATATTCCAGTAAAGTACCAATGAGAACGGCTTCCTTATGAATCAGACTCCAGGACTCAGACCTGCGGGATGTTGTCTGTGGGCAGCCAATCGGATCGCAGGAAGTCCAGGATGGAACCAAAGTGGGACCCGTCGCGGTCGATGAAGTGGCGTCCCTGCGCGTCGCTGCGTAGCGCGGGCTGTCTGCTGAACAGCTCGGCCAGCAGGGAGTCGGGGTGCTTCCTGAGCGTGCTCAGAGACGTGCTGAACAGGTGACCCCCGACGTTCAGCTGCACCACAGCACAGTTCTGCTGGAGGGGGGGGGGGGGGG
>NC_048409.1:28577366-28595133 GCF_013103735.1 Etheostoma cragini
CACACACACACACACACACACACACACACTTTCTGACAGCTTCTCTCATTTTGACGATTTTCACCTTTTCCCCAATTAATCGAATAGTTGTTTAAATGTCAGAAAATTGTGAAAAATGTCAAATCAGTGTTTCAAGAAGCCCAAGGTCACGTCCTCAAAATGTCTTGTACATGTCCCCAGCTCAAAGATATTCAGTTTCCTGTCTCAGAGAGAGAGAGAGAGAGACGGGACACACCGATCCTTCAGATTACATCCCGGTGAAACACACCTGGACTCACTGAGCTCTGAATAACAACCTCAGTGCTTTAACACTGTGTGCTCTGGCAGGGCGTCAGCATGGGGCGCCTCCACCTTCGGTTTGCTCAGGTTGATAAGGGCACACGCCTCGGCTGGGTGCCACTAAAACCCGGGTCAGCTGTTCCTGAAACTAGGGCTGTCCCCCCTCAGTCGATCAGTCGACTAGCCTGTGGTTTTGGTATTAGCCGACTAAGATTTCTTCAGCTGAGAAGTCATTTTATATGCGTATTTCATGCTTACTCACTCATTTCCGAGAACTTTAGGAGATCATTTCTGGTGAGCACAAGATTTAAAGTGGTGCTTTTGCAGGATTAACTGTGGGGAAACTCAGTTTTACAGATGGTTAATTAACTACATTTATATTGGGCTTTTCCGGTCTTAACCAGCTCTCAACGCCACGGCTCTGTCGATTAAATCCACTAACCGATTAGTCGACAAAATCATGAAGTCAACTAAGAATCTCTTTAGTCGAGGACCGCCCTACCTGAAACCCCGTCTTACTGCAGCACGCACTACACAACTACGGCTGGATCGATACTGCGTAGTATTGCAATATTTTCAGTGGCAATACTGTATCAATACGCAGGCAATATTCTGCAATATACTGCAATTTATAACCTTTTTTTCCAATTTCTAATTTCTCCCCAATTTCAAATGACGTCCCCTAAAGGAAACTTATCAACATCTGTTTCATCTAAAAAGAAACATCTTTGTTTTTTTCACTTCAGTTTGATTGGTGTTAAATGAGATTGTCAATCAGACAAACTGACAGCACAGTATCGATACAGTATTGCCACAGAAAATATCGCGATACTATGCTGTATCGATTCCCCCCCCAATTGTTAATACGTAGGTACGTTAATTTGCAGGACTTTTAGTTGGAGCATTTCTACACTGGAGCTACTTTTACTCCAGTAAAAGATCTGATTACTTCTTCATCAACTGTACTAACATTCAGACGGAAATACTGGGCTTTTTACTCCACAAAACGCTTCTTTCTGATCAAATGAAGGAGCTAATCTTACCGCAGTAGCCTACTTGTACTTCAAAGTACAAGTTTATCTTGTATGTGCTGAGTATTTTTGGGAGTTTCCTGAAGGAGGATTTGTAATTTTCAGAGGAAAAGGAGGCTGTTAAATAACGTATCGAACATATCCGCGGTGGAGAATGGGCGAATTATTCAGGAAATCGGGAAACGTTGTTATCCTCAGCCGTGCAGCTGCGGCCATCTCATCCACCTGCTCCGTCCTTTAACAGGTGGAGAGCTCCGTCCTTTAACAGGTGGAGAGCTCCGTCCTTTAACAGGTGGAGAGCTCCGTCCTTTAACAGGTGGAGTTCAGTTTCTGCTCCGTCCTTTAACAGGTGGAGAGTTCAGTTTCTGCTCCGTCCTTTAACAGGTGGAGAGCTCCGTCCTTTAACAGGTGGAGGTCCGTTTCTGCTCCGTCCTTTAACAGGTGGAGTTCAGTTTCTGCTCCGTCCTTTAACAGGTGGAGTTCAGTTTCTGCTCCGTCCTTTAACAGGTGGAGAGTTCAGTTTAGCTCTCACTGCTGCACCAAATACATGAAATAGAGTTTTCTTACTGGATGTGCGCCTGCAGACTGCTTTTCAGGTGATTTGTAGTCCGGCAGGCTCATCTTGACTCGTCCAGATGGTAGCGTGGAACTTCTTCTTCTTCTTCTTCTTCTTCTTCTTCTTGTTTTTAAACACCGCTCAACAGGTAGGAGCAGGGGGCGTGGCCTAACCCGGACCTGATGCTTTAATGCTGAGAGGAGGAGTCACTCCGTCCTATAATGTCTGTCCTCTTTGATGCCCTTCTTCTGAAGCACGTTCACGACAATGTGAACGTGCCTCTGCAAATGTAGCGACTCATAACCTCTGCTCATAACTCCCACCTTTTCATGTTATGTGTAAATTGTTCTTTTTTTTAATCTTTTTGTTTTAACCATGACTTTCCTCCTCTCCTGCGGAACCAGGTTCCAGTCTGGGTCCAGGGACCAGACGATCAGCTATCAGGCTCCTCTCCTGTGGAACCAGGTTCCAGTCTGGGTCCAGGGACCAGAGCGTTCAGCTATCAGGCTCCTCTCCTGTGGAACCAGGATCCAGTCTGGGTCCAGCTACCAGAGCGTTCAGCTATCAGGCTCCTCTCCTGTGGAACCAGGTTCCAGTCTGGGTCCAGGGACCAGAGCGTTCAGCTATCAGGGTCCTCTCCTGTGGAACCAGGTTCCAGTCTGGGTTCAGGAGGCAGACACCGTCTCCACATTTAAGAGTAGAGGTAAGACTTTCCCCTTTGATAAAGCTTATAGTTAGGGCGGCTCAGGAGAGTCCTGAACCATCCCTTAGTTACCCTGCTATAGGCCTAGACTGCTGGGGGACTTCCCATGATGCACTGAGCACCTCTCTCTTCCTCCTTCTCTCCATCTGTATGCAACCTCATCCCATGCGTGTTACTAACTCGACTTCTTCCCTTACCCGGAGTCTTGTGGTCTATCGCCCCTCTCCTCCTATCGCTTCCTGCAAGTGGTTCTGGATCTTAGGAGTCTGGATCTGTGGTTGGAGTCACCTATTGCCTCCATGTCCCTGCTGCAATTCTCCAGGTCTCTTTCACCTCCAACCTGTCGAGGAAGATGCCCCCCCCACCCTGAGTCGTGGTTCTGCTCGAGGTTTCTATAAATAAAAAAATGTATCAAATAAAAAATAAAAAAATAAAATTGAATTAACTTAACTTCCAACTTAGTTGAAATAGGTTCAAATAGTAAGCTAAAACCTCTGACTAAAACGGTTTCTAAATGTTCAGTTGTATAAAAAAAAGAAGTATCGGAATAAATGGGGAGGGGGGGAAACTGTTGTCTGACACGGTTTAATTTTGTCATATGTAAGCAGTTTGTAACTGGTTTAGTACGATGCTGTGGAGACGATGAAATGAGAATGTATGAATTAGGAAAAATGTACATTACACTGGTTCATCTACATAGAGCACAGGCTCAAATCAATATATTATAGATTATATCAAAAGTTTAATATATTCGGGAATGCATTTCAACATCAATGAGTTATGTTCAGTAGTCTGCTGCACAGGGAGCCGGAGTGATAATACAGCAGAGTGAGACATCCCGTTTACTCTTCTCACTCTTTCTACAGATTATATGGTAGATTGTCACTTCTGCCCAGTGTAAACACAATTAAATGTTCTAGTTTCCACCACATTCCAGTTTAGTTGTGTCCTTACTGGCATTGAAACCAAAGAACATTGGATAATATACTGTGGCTAACATACATAAAAAAAGAACTTTAGTGCAAATGACTTTAGCAAAACAGACATGATGTGCACACCAGCATCTGATATTGTATCACAACTTTATCTGGTTAATTGTATAAATGTAGTTTCACAGTAAAACCCATAAACCCAAGTTTAATTTCCACTGTGCAACATCCCATTTTAGGGGCTCTTCACATTTGAGCTTTCTGTTGCACGTCTGCAGATGTTTGACTGTTCTTCCATTTTTAAAAAGCTTCACATTTCATTAAATATTTGAGAAACTGGCAAACTAACTTTGTAATTCTCTTGCATTTCCATCTGCAACACAGTGACCACAACATGGAGTGTATTTCCAGCTTTTTTATTGTTTTTGTACACAAAAAACAGAGCGTCTTGCTTCCATCTGGTGGAACGCACGGAAACCTGCAAGACAAAAAAAGAAGGAATTTAAAAAACATTCTTCCAGCACTTGGATCTGGCTGACCAGAACATTAAATCTTTGTTTTCTTAATGAAAAAACAGTTATTGGTTGTAGCTAATAGTATAAATGCTACATATATTAATTTTCTCATCACCTTACAATGACTTTTAGAACACAAGGCCTACAAAATTATGATTTATTTGGATACTCTGCTCTATGTAGGTTAAGTTTTTCCTTTTTTTAACAATCATACAACTAATTAAGTTTAGTAATAATAAAGTTAAAGACCACGTTAAACCTAGTGGCAATTTTAAGTAAATAAAACAATAGATTAGAAGTAGATCCTGTGAAATCTCGTTTTTTTTGTTTTATTTGCACTTAGGTTGCTACTTTAATGTGCGCAGCTTCAACCCTTCTCAGACAAATGCCTCGATGTCTTCAACCAGGAGGACTCGGTGGTCTGGGGAACTGGAGCAGAACCACAGAACGTGGACCTGAACCAGCAACCACCAGGACCAGACCGAGTCCTGTTCCGACTCGTCATCGTATCATCACTGAAGGGACAAAACCCGACTCGTCGGTCTTTGTTTAAGCCCGTTTACCATTAGAACATGGATATCCGGCGCCACCTATATCCCATCGAGGACTACAGTATGGAAAAACTGAAATCTCCAGGACCACCACAGTATGAGGTTTGACCGTGATGGCCAAATGAAGCTTCGTGAACCAGCGTCTTTATTCCTGAGCCCACTAGATGGCGCTCTTGGTTTTAAGAGAAAGGCCTAAGGGGTTTCAAGTCAGTATGTTCGACCAATTGTTGAACAAAGAGCGCCATCTAGTGGGCTTAGAAAATAAAACTGGTTCATGAAGCTTCATTCGGCCCTCACTAGTGGAGGGGAGATCGAGACCACATAATTAGAAATGTCTTCTCACGACAGCATTATAGCTGCAAAGATCGTTTAGTGGTCAGCTATTAAACAAATCTGCAACTACTTTGATAATGGATCCAGCAGATTGAGGCAATTAATAAAATAGAAAAGGGAAAATACGGTCAGAATCCATGCTTGTTAAATGCTAGTTTCTTCTCTCCTCTGCAACAACACACATAATATCTTTGGGTTTGGAGAAAAGACATTTGAGGACGTCATCTTGGGCTTCGGGAAACATTTTTGACCATTTTATAAACCAAACTAACAGATTCAAATCAAAGTAATGAACGTGATCGTTTGTTACCGCCCTAATCCAGACGATTATGTGGTGCCCATTATTTTAATAAAACAGATATTTCATCACTTTTATAATGGCTCCTCCACACTGGTGCTGGGCCCCTTCAGTCTCTCACCTCTTATGCGGTGGGTACAGGTGTTCCCTGGGGCATGACGGGTGCCTCGGGCTTGGCCCCCTTCTGCTCAGAGATGGGTGTGGTGGGCAGAGACTCCTCCTTGGGCTCCACGATGCTGACGTGGTCGGGCAGGGGCTTCTTGGGGCCGATCTTACCGCTGGGGTCCCAGGGCAGCATGATCTTCACCTTGATGCCCAGCACGCCTGGGAACGAGGGACGGGCACGTCAAACATGATTCAGAATACACAAAAAGCTAAGCCACAAAGAGTAGAGCTGGAAATGCAGCAACTCATTGTCAATTAAATTAATTACCAAGTTTTCTGATACTCAATTGGTAATATTGGAATTGAAAAACCCTCCAATTCCAGCTTCTGAAATGTAAATGTTCTGGTTTTCCATCTCTCCTATGTGACAGTAAACTGAACATCTTTGAGTTGAGGACAAAACAAGACATTGGAGGATGTCATCTTGGGCTTTGGGAAACTTTAAGATATTTTCCTTCTTTTTGTAGACCAAACAATGAAAGAATCAGTTGCTAAACAAGGCCAAACTAAAGATGCTTCCTCCTCCAAAGAATCATTTGGTGTCAGCACCAACAATCAAGTTAAGCATCACAGGCATCAGAAGGTTTCAATGAGGGCTCACAGTCTTTAGGGTTGCTGCTGACGCCCCCCCAGGCTGATCTGTACTCACCCTGCCTTAACAGTACGTGGCGGACGGCTGTGTCGACGTAGTAGTTGACGGGGTCTCCGCTGTGGATCATCAGGCCGTCCACGAACTTCATGGACTTGGCCCTCTGACCCCTCAGCTTGCCGGACACCACGACCTCGCAGCCCTTAGCGCCGCTCTCCATGATGAACCTCAGGACACCATAGCAAGCCCTGAAAGAGGAGAGGGGTACGGAGAGGGTTTACACGTACAGCCTGTTAAAAAAGTGTGTCAAGAACCCAATAGTTACATCATTTACTGCATGAAAGAGGAGTTAAGCTGCGTTAAGTTTAAACGCAAAGACCTAATGGTGCAGCTACAGCTTGTAGTTCTGTAATTTAATATTTTGTTTTATAAAGTATATCCTGTTAAAGCTAGTTTTAATTATGCCAGAAGTTTTGAATTTCAGTCAGTTTCGTCATTTACTTTGCGTCCATGTTACATTCAGCAGTTAACAGCTACTTATGTGCGCTGCGTCAACCCTTCTCAGACAAATGCCTCGATGTCTTCAACCAGGAGGACTCGCTGGTCTGGGGAACTGGAGCAGAACCACAGAACGTGGACCTGAACCAGCAACCACCAGAACCAGACTGAGTCCTGTTCCGACTCGTCATCGTATCATCACTGAAGGGACAGACACCAAAGGGCCCACGCAGGCCTTCTACCAAATTAACTTTGGTGAAGTGAATATAAATACCTACGTTGACCTGTTTCATGTTGCTTTCACTATTAATCTCCACAGGCATCACAAAACAAGCAGTCCGTGCTGACCAATCACTGCTCGCCATTTCCAGAGCACCCTGCACGTAGTCGCATGTGAAATTACTGTAAGGAGTCTAAGATATTTAAGTTTGACACCCTATGAGCCACAACCTGTGTAACTCCTAGTTCAAAACTAATTGATCCAAGTACTGATACCTAGACTTCAATAAGAAAGAGAAGTACATTAGGATATCATCTCACAGCTGCTTTAACCTACGCCACACTGTAGTCCAGGCTCTCAAAATACACATATGAGCCGGTCTGTTTCTCCTGCATGTCTTTACAACGAGCAGACAGCCACACACCAGCAGTTTTGGTAGAAATATGCTGCATGCCTACGGTCATGTAAATCTGTGGCGTCTTTATGACAGCAGGGATTGTCCCCTCGCCGCCAGCAGTTCCCAATTGCTCTTTGCTGACCACTGACTAGTGCAGGCTCCACCCTCCAGCCGCCGCGATGGCTGCACCCGATTGGACGAATGCTTTCCTTGTGTGTCAGTCTGCTCACTGATTTCAAAACAGACCCTAATTGTGGCGCATTCGTCAAGTTGTTTATTTTCAAAAAAAGTTTATCAAAATCTGTTTTTGACAAACATGTAATGAGAGAAATAAGCTGCCAAATCCACTCATTGGAGATAAAAACAGACATTTTATAAAGTGAGAGACAGCGAGTGGAGCACGACGCCCCTGATTTGCATAAAGAGGCCTCGACTCAAACTTCATGCAAGTTTGGAGCACGCAACCCGACGCCCCACTTCTCTAAAGTCCCAGCAACGCTCCCAGAATGCATTGCCCGGCCACTTAGAGAGACATTTAAGGGGAAGCATGGAAATGAGGCATTACTGTGGACACGCACCATTATTTGCTCACCGACGCAGATGAGAATGACTCCGTACGCATTTAACAAAAAGGCGTTTTGGTCAGTTTAAAAGTATCTAAGTTTGTTACCCAGCCATAGTGAAGATACTGAAGACGCCACATGCACTCTGTTGGAGCTATTCATGATTTTGAGATATAGATATATATAAATAAAAGTTAATTATTTTATTTACTGAGTTTCAGTTTTGCTTGAATTAAACAGCTATATAAATTTGTTTATCTTTAGTATTTATTTGTGTTATTTTTAGTGCTTTTGTTTTGAAGGTACCACGCAGGCTTAGCCACCAGGTGTAGTCCACATACATGGGTGAACAGGTATGTGGGAGGTAGACACCGGGGAGGCCTGATGTTTTTAACCAGAGTCACAGAGCCTAGAGACGCCATATTGATCCTTCTTGTGAAAACAAAAAATTTAATGAATAAAGCTCACAGAATGACATCTTTGCCTGGACAATGAAAGTTTTAATCTCTGCGTAAGATTCACTCCTTCGGTGCCTCAGTGGCTGTTGTAAATTGAGTTTTTAGTTTGTTTTGTTCAATCTAACAACAATTTGCCAGTACACACTCTTTAAAGATAAAGACTATTTAAAAAAAGGTTATGCAGGTGACAGTGAATCCTTACCTACGCACGGCCAGGCCTCCGAGCAGCTTGTAGCGCAGAGACTCCGCCTGAGCGATGGCGCACAGACCGCGGGTGGCGACCTTCTCGGCGTACAGCTGACAGAGGGGGGGACACAGTCCAAAGGTCAAACATCCTGCCACTATAAAGACTAAATACATCTACAACTCATCGTTGGGCTAGAGGACTTGTAAGGTTTGCTTAAATGCAGATAAATTTGCAGTTTCCTCGACTTCACATGCACAAGAATCGCAATAGTGCTGCATTGAGAGATTTCAATGTTTGGACCCTTCTCAGACAAATGCCTCGGTGTCTTCACGTGAAAGGACTCGCTGGTCTGGGGAACCGGAGCAGAACCACAGAACGTGGACCTGAACCAGCGACCACCAGAACCAGACTGAGTCCTGTTCCGACTCGTCATCGTATCATCACTGAAGGAGGTCAAAATCAAGATTCTGAAGCCTTTGGCGTTAGTTTTAGAGCCCAAATAATCCGAACGTTGACCCAAAGTCTTAATATTTGGACGGTGATACAAACTAGCGGCGAGTCCAGTTATCAGCTTTGGTCTGACTGTTTTGCTTTAAATGAAATTTAAAGTGTCCAATAAAATCCAGATCTGATGACTTGTTAAAGACAAGATGAAATCTTGCAGTTTGAAAAGGTTTTGCATCTTCTTTTTAATTTACAATACTGAGATTTCCTGCCTTTACTCAAGGAACCACTTTGACAACAATTAACAATAATTATTTGATCTATTTCAGCTGAACAGTGTTAAAAATACAACAATACAACTCTCTATCTGCATTAAAACAAAAATCTAATATCGTTTATGCATTAAAAAAAGAAATTTAGGCTGGACAATGTGTAACTGCTAGATAACCCTCATGTTGTCCTCGGGTCAAATTGACCTGTTCTATTTCAATGATCTTTTTAATTCCCCAAAATAACATAACTGATTGCACCCAACGCTCTTTGCCAAGTACAAATCTCTACTTTCATTAATTTTGGGGCACCTTCTTCAATTTTATAGCATTTGAAAACAAATTGAAATAGTATCGAGTAAAAGTTGACATATTCCAGTTTGTGATTATCCATCAACATCCATTCCTTTAATTTTAGTCTCAATAATTCCTAATTTCTGCTTTTCTAACTCAAACATTAGGTATGAATTAACTTCTAAATAAGGGTTTGACCAAAAATAACTGTAAAACTAAAGTTAATAGTGTTGAACACATCAGAAAAGTGGCAAACATTGAAAAATCAACATTAAAAGCGTTGAAAAAAGGGACCAAAAAAAACAGGGGAAAAAATTTAAAAACGTCTATTAAAAGCCTCAACAAAAGTGCTGATTTTTGGGAAAACAACCCAAGGGTTAACTAGCATCTGAAGACTTCCTGTTGAGTTTGTGGCTCTCCTGGACGCGTTAACCGAGACTATCGGTGGTATCCTCGACGTGCACAAAAAACTAAAATCTAAATTAGGACCCCTAATTAAAACGTTTAATTGCCCCTGGCTGTCTTACCTCGACGCTGCCCTCGGGGAAGCCGAACCTCTTCTGGACCACGGCGGTCAGCTCTCTGATCCGGCGGCCCTTCTCCCCCAGGACGTTCTGGGTCCTGAAGGACAGACAGTATTAGATTAAGATCCATTTCACAGAAAAAACATCAGCGCTGGAATATTAGAAAATGTAAACGAAATCCTGTGAAAACAAGTTTGAGCCTTGAGCTTTAGTTTGGGTCCAATTTAGCATCATCATTTACATACTAAATGCTACTATCCTATGTCTTTTTTTTACTATAACTCCAACCTGCTTATTGGACTAAAGATGGAAATTAGCCCTCGGGCTTCAATCTGTTTAATGCGCATTTTCCTGAATTAATAAAACAAATCCATACTTTAAAATTAAACTTCTATTTCCAACAGCAGCACATTGCTTAGATTAGATTATTAACACAATTAGAAACAGTCCCGTTATGTCCATTAACTTCGCCACATTACGTCCAACCCTTCTCAGACAAATGCCTCGATGTCTTCAACCAGGAGGACTCGCTGGTCTGGGGAACTGGAGCAGAACCACAAAACGTGGACCTGAACCAGTGACCGCCAAGACCAGACTGAGTCCTGTTCCGACTCGTCATCGTATCATCACTGAAGGGACAGAAACCGGGACGCCTAACCAACCCGCCCCCCCCAGAAACGAGGCTCCTTACGACATGTAGTCCAGGTTGACAACCACTGCAAAACACACTACATATTTACAGCAATGTCAAGTTCATTCATAAAAAAGTAGTAATTTGTACTTTTGCTGTAGCTTTTAACCCTCGTTAACCTGGATTCTGAAGTTTTAAAGTGTTGTTTGTCTCCCTTTGAGTTACTTTGGTTGTAGTAATTTGTTTACCCTTATTTATGTATTTGATTTCACTATAACTTTGGTCAACTGTTTTTAAATGTGTCAATTGACACTGACTTTATTAAATCCCGCAAGGTGTTTATTACTGTTACTACACAGACAGACACACACACACCTTCAGTACTTATACATGCACTACTGGAGAGATGCCAGAGTGAGGGGGCTGCCCATGGGAAAGCGCAGTTGAGGGTTCAATGCCTTACTCAAGAGCACCTTGGCAGTGCCCAGCAGGTGAACTGGGACGTAAGTCCGTGTGGGGACAGCTGAACCAGCAACCCTCCGGTTCCCGACCCAAATCCCTCCTGACTGAGCTACCCCCAACTAACAGAGGCTGGACCCTCCTCAACTCACCTCGTGGCCAGGATGATGATCTCAGTCCTGGTTGGAGTCACACGCACCTCCACGCCGGAGTAGCCATCCTCAGCGAGCTCTCGGGTCAGGAACTCGTTCAGCTCGGCCTTGAAGATACCGTCTGAGACGAACTAAGGAGAGGGGACAGGGACAGGATCAGCTTACCTAACGTGGATCCTATTATAAACCAGTGATCACACAGGGGGGCCAGAACCAAGGTGACATCTGTCCTCAGACGCGAATGAACGACTTTGAGGTGTCTTATCACTTAAAAAAGAGAAGGAGACCCCAACTTAAGACACTACTCGTGTCCCTTGTAATATACCAATGAATGAGGGATTGGGAGCTAGCTTTAAGTTAGCTCATGCTAATGCAGACAAGCTAACTCTCTAATACGCTGCAGAGAGTGAAGATGAAACCAGAACCATCCATTATAATATATGGGCTCATTCGCCCGGCGTCTTTATCAGCTGTGTAACATTGGTTAGACTTCACGTGTTATTTATACTGGAGCCAAATGTCAACATCTGTTGTGAGGTGCATCCGAGATGACTTTTAGATGATTAAATTCAACTTTATTGTCATTACACAGGTGCAAGGCAACGAAATGCAGTTTAGGTCTAACCAGAAGTGCAATAGCAGCAAGTGCAGGATATAGACTGGTTCCATTAAGTGCAGGACATGGATATGTACTGGATAAATATAGAAATGAATACTGTTATTTCTATATCTATTCGGTACTGAACTATTGGAGCCACATGTCAACTCTGTTTTGAGGTGCATGTATGATAATTTACATCAACATGCGATGCTATTGTCAACTGTTACTTAACTACAGTTACATTGTCCTTAATTTCAGCCACTTGGAGTTGCAATTAAACGTAAATTACAGCACGTTTCATGGGCTAGCGCTCTGGTTCATTTTACTATGAAGCTAATTCACCAGCTAGCCTGCTAGCTAGCTAACTAGCTACGCCATTTTAAAGATACTTAAAACAAACTACCCTAACACCGAGAGGGTTTCACCGGGTTTAAAGTCTAACGGTTGTTTTGCACACGACTCCGCGGACTTGTGAGTAAGAAGGTGGCTCGTGTCTCCTTCCCGGCCGCGGGGACCGGAGCCATGCTAGTTAGCTAAAATGAGGAGGACGCAGCGGCGGCAAGATCTGGTTCAATCCTCCTCGGACCGGAGGGGTACAAGCTCATCTAAGTCCGGGGTGAACACGGAACGGTTGTATCCTCAACGGGAAGAAGCCATTTGTAGAAAAACGGCCCGTCTGTGTGAGTAAAAGAGCGATAAAACAGCGCTAACCTTCCTCTTCTTGGAGATTTGCACCGCCATCTTCTGATAGGCCGTAGACAGGAAAGGATCGCCACAGGACGCGGAAATGACTTTATACTAAAATGGCTAGCTTCCGGTGACGCCATGCTCAGGCTGCCGCTGGGACCTGTAGTTTTTATAAAAAAAGTATTTCATTTTTACTGAAAAATTACATAAGGATTTTTTTTTTGAATGCAACGGGCTTTTATTATTATTATTATTATTATTATTATTATTATTATTTATTTATTTTTTCTCGGCTGCCGCTGGGACTTGTAGTCTAATTTTTTTTTTTTTTGCTGAAAAATGCCGTGTGTAGTTTTTATAAAAACCGAAAACGACAGCAGTACGTCACAGAAAGATGAATCAGCAGAAATAATGATATAATAAATAATAAATAATGTTAAATTACTTCTACTGCTTTTATTATTTCTGTTGAATCAACACAATGAGTTAATTATAAGCGCGGTGGTGAATGACCTGCTTAATTTATGGCTGCACGTGGAGTGATGTTTGGAAAATATAAATTATAAAGGTGAACTTTTAATTAAAAAAATGTTTTAAAACTTTGTTCTGTGTCTCTATGTTCTTCGAACTAATAAACTAATAAGTGCTGTACTCCCATTGCTATTGTTACGAGGTACATGTGATTGAAATATAAATAAATAAGAAATATAAATGTCTTAACCACAACTCATCATCATAGATTAGAGAACGTTCCTCTAACGTTATCCTAACGTTGCAACCTTTAGAGAACGTTCCTCTAACGTTATCCTAACGTTGCAACATTCGGAGAACGTTCCTCTAACGTTATCCTAACGTTGCAACATTCGGAGAACGTTCCTCTAACGTTCTTCTAACGTTATCCCAACGTTCCCCTAACGTTATCTTAACGTTATCCCAACGTTCCTCTAACGTTATCTAACGTTGCAACCTTTAGAGAACGTTCTTCTAACGTTATCCCAACGTTCCTCTAACGTTATCTAACGTTGCAACCTTTGGAGAACGTTCCTCTAACGTTATCCTAACGTTGCAACCTTTAGAGAACGTTCCTCTAACGTTATCCTAAGGTTGCAACCTTTAGAGAACGTTCCTCTAACTTTATCATAACGTTGCAACCTTTGGAGAACGTTCCTCTAACGTTATCCTAAGGTTGCAACCTTTAGAGAACGTTCCTCTAACGTTATCATAACGTTGCAACCTTTAGAGAACGTTCCTCTAACGTTATCATAATGTTGCAACCTTTGGAGAACGTTCCTCTAACGTTCTTCTAACGTTATCCCAACATTCCCCTAACGTTATCTTAACGTTGCGACCTTTAGAGAACGTTCCTCTAACGTTATCCTAACGTTCCCCTAACGTTAACCTAACGTTGCAACCTTTAGAGAACGTTCCTCTAACGTTCTTCTAACGTTATCCCAACGTTCCCCTAACGTTATCCTAACATTGCAACCTTTAGGGGAACGTTCTCTAAAGGTTACGTTAGGATGACTAGGGGAACGTTAGGAGAACGTTAGGGGAACGTCAGGAGAACGTTAGGTGAAACGTTAGGAGAACGTTAGAGGAACGTTATCTTAAGGTTGCAAAGTTAGGATAACGTTAGGAGAACATTAGGAGAACTTTAGAGGAACGTTAGGAGAACGTTAGAGGAACGTTCTCTAAAGGTTGCAATGTTAGGGGAACGTACCCTAATGTTATCCTAACGTTGCAACCTTTAGAGAACGTTCCCCTAACGTTGCAACCTTTAGAGAACACTCCCCTTACGTTGCAACTTTTAGAGAACGTTCCTCTAATGTTCCCCTAACATTCCCCTAACGTTATCCTAACATTCCCCTAATGTTATCCTAACATTCCCCTAACGTTATCCTAACCTTGCAACCTTTAGAGAACGTTCCTCTAACGTTCCCCTAATGTTATCCTAACATTACCCTAATGTTATCCTAACATTCCCCTAATGTTATCCTAACGTTGCAACCTTTAGAGAACATTCCTCTAACGTTGCAACCTTTAGAGAACGTTCCCCTTACGTTGCAACTTTTAGAGAACGTTCCTCTAACGTTCCCCTAACATTCCCCTAACGTTCCCCTAATGTTATCCTAACATTCCCCTAATGTTATCCTAACGTTGCAACCTTTAGAGAACGTTCCTCTAACGTAGCAACCTTTAGAGACAATCCCCTAATGTTCCCCTAACTATATCCTTTCTGATCAACCAAAACACAACCAAACCTAACCTTCAGGGAACGCTCTAGGAACCTAACCTTGCCATCTGGGATGTCTCTCTTGTTCCTGATGGAGCCGACTGTGACATGTTTCATTGAGCTATAATGAGTATTTACCGCCCTCTAGCGGCCACAGCGGGAAACTACGCTGGAAACGAGACACTTCAAGTTAGACAAGATAACAACTTCCGGTCAACACTTGAAAGGAAAACGAATCAGAATCAGCTTTATTTGCAAGGTCGGAGGACACAAACGAGGAAGTTTGCTTTGGATCGCCATTTGCTCACAATGTGCTTACACATACAAAACAAACAACATATACACACTTGTATGTACACACTCTAAACAGAAACCATAAAGAGGTAATAGTGCAATGAAGAGTGCAAAGTACGCAGGGGGAAATTAAATCCAATTCAATTAAATTCTATTCAGTTTAATTTATATAGCACCCAATCCCTTCCTTTAAGAGGCAGAAACCTGGAGCAGGTTTACAGTCATTAACAGCAGGATCTCTGACACAATAACTTAATCACACTTCAAACCTTTAAATAAGTACGACATTAAAGACAAGTTCCCTTGGTGGACACTGGGAACCGTTGGGTTCCTGTAAGTAACATCAGAGTCCGGTCTAGACCGGCTCCTTAGGGAAAGCGCAGTGAGGTAACTGTTGTTGTGATTTGGTGCTATGTACAAATAAATGAATTGATATTTAATTAAATCAAAAAAAAATTGTCACACACAAGTTCATTTACTAATTGTTTTTTGCTCCAAATGCTATAAAATTGACAGAAAACACCCCAAATGTAATGAAAGTATAGTGAACTGAATATTTATTTAACTTGTGAGGAGCGTTGTAGGGAACCCTCCACGTGGATTTTATTGGACCCTTCACTTTGAAATAAAACCTAATTTGTGATGTAGAAACTTTTTGGAACAACCAGATGGTTAAAGCCCATGTTGCGGTTAGCCACCACCGTTGATTATTGGGTACAAAAAGCACTCAAGATGTGTGTATCATATTAAAAAATGTCTCCAAATAGTGTTAAATATAATTTTTTGGTCATTTTTTGGCATTCACTGGGTTTATTAAGTCAATTTGGTGATGACGTCATGTTGGGGAGCGACTGACTGGGATGAGGAAGAGGAGGAATGGCCAACAGCTGTATAATTACCGACCTACCAGATGTGAGAGGGCAAGTGATGAAATGTCAAGATTTTGGGCAAGTCTCCATCACTTAGCAACGCAGCGGTGCATACGATGACTTTACTTGTTATTGTCAGTGAATAGCACCGAGTGAACGTCAACGTTTTCTTCCTATCTAATGACAGGGATCATGTCGTTAGTTCAGATAAGGAATTTTTAGCCACTTTATTTTGAAAGAAACCCTAATTTGTGATGTGTGAACCCTTTTTTTTGGAAAGGGGTCAAATTTGACCCCGAAGACAACAAGAGGGGTTAAAGCAGATTATTAAATGACATTAAATTACAAGTTATGTAACAATTTTCTCAAAATCCAATCGCGGCGCGGCATCACATCCGTTCGTTTTCTCAGATCAGAGTTAAATCTGTGTGCACCACAAGACTAAACACTGATCCTGCTGTCGTCATGTGGTCTCTGGGAGACCTCGTCCTTGTCTGGAGCCCGGTGACGCTGGACTGAGATAAACTGACAACGCTGACGCTTTATTGTGACTATATTGGGACATTTATCTGCGTTGTATTACAACAGCTGTCGTAGAAAGCTTCGTTTTCCTGTTCTGATGCTGTGACTTCTGCAAACTGATTGTACTTGCAAGGTAACTTCAATATAACTTCAGTGGTTCCTTGTCTATTCTTTATAATTAAATAGTTCTAATACTATAAATTTACCATCTCTTAATGATGGATTTTATCACGTGTTACCACTCGATGCAAAAGCTGTTGCAGAAATGTTCACCATAAAGCAGGAAATGAAGTGTCTGACGCTAAAAATGGCCTCGCTAGATGGGTGGTGTGCTTTGTGGTTTTAAAGCAAGCGTTACTCAAAAGGAGGAAATAGAGCATTTGTCGGGGACTACTTTCAGCGGCTACCGTGTGTGTGTTCACGGTGATGAAGGAAAGTGTTACCCATGGCAACAGCACGGCTCACTGAGCACACACACTACACACACACACCGTGATACACAGCTTCTCTGGAGTATGTTCTCACAGCGTTCAGTTTGCAAGTGGTGGGGTTTTCTGTCAAAGTTGTTATCAAACTGGATATTTCACCTGAAACATGTTCAAAATAATCCTTTTTTGATCCTTCGGTGTTCTTGATTAAGGATCTGAAACCTCGCTCACTTTCAGTTTAAAGTATCCTAAACAAAATTATACACTTTTGTTTTTGTCCCCATGTTTCATGAGCTGAACTCACAGATCTGAGACTTATTCTACGTACACAAAAGGCTTATTTCTCTCATACGTTGCTCACAAATCTGTCTGAATGTGCGTTAGTGAGCACTTGTCCAGTGCCGAGACACTCCATCCACCTCAGGTGTGGCATATCAAGATGCTGATTAGATGCAGGGTTATTGCACAGGTGTGACTTAGGCTGAATCCCATTTCCCCGTCTTACCCCTACCCCTTGGCCCTTACCCCTACCCCTTGGCCCTTGAAACCAAGGGGTAGGGGTAAGGGGTGAAAACATACCCCTATGAAACGGGACACCCCTTGGTGACATCACCATACAGTATTGATCACAAACTTCCAAGATGCTGTCTCTGTCTGTTGATTGTGTGGGTTTGGACAACAGTGTGTGTTATATATTTTATAGTTATTTTAGGTTCACTTTGGTAGTGCAGAGTTCTTATCTGTGTAGTACTTAGGTCTGTTTGCAATACAAATGTGTATACACATGCATCATGTGTACATATACATACATATACACCCTGTATACATGGTGTGTTGTATATCTGTTTCAGTTATCACCGTTATGAATGTCATTGATGTTCACAAAAACATTTTGTTGACAAATATCTGTCTTTATTGGTGATAACTTGAACATAACAGGCAAAAACGTTACATAAAATTATGTTACAGAACCATTATCAACTATAAGAACCATAACTAACAAGTCTCAAACATAAAAAGGCTTCATATGTGTAAAACTAAAAAATACACACAAGACCACAAACAAACAAATTAACTACAGCTGTTCT
>NC_048409.1:28595233-28597728 GCF_013103735.1 Etheostoma cragini
TTGATGCCTGTGTGTTTTCAAGTGAGGTCGCGTCCACACTAGGTTCCAAGGGCCATACAGCCCTTGGTCTATCCCCTTTCCCTAGGCCGTAATCGGTATTGGGACAGAACTAGGTCCCGCATGAACGCGCAAAAGCTAGGGGAAGGGGTAAGGGGAAGGGGTAAGGGGAAGGATTGGGATTCAGCCTTAGGCTGGCCACAACAAAGGCCACTCTAAAATATGCAGTTTTATTGTATGGGGGGTCTGAAAACCAGCCAGTGTCTGGTGTTAGGGTATCCAAGGTCTGTTCTATTCCCTGGAGCACTGAACACAGTGTTTGCATTGCATAAGAACCTTGTGGCATCGGAATGATTGTTCCAGGTATTAGTCAAACCCTCAAGCGTAACTGGGGAAATTGAGTTATTGTTTGGAAAAAATGTTAGATTTTGATTGTAAATCGTATAAAAATATGAATTCATGTTTAAAAATAAAATATATTTTGCAAGTGACCGTGGTTTAAGTGGCCTTCGAGGTGTCCACTGTCGGGTATTAATGGACAACGGGCTATAATCCTTATATATATGCTAAACTTGGAATCTTTAGGTCTTAAAGTGCACATATTGTGAAAAAGTTATTTTACAAACTTGGAAAAAACCAATCCGTGGTGTTTTGAGTGAGATACGGTTTTCTGAATTAGTGTTTTTTTGAAAATGAAACCATGGAAACCTATTCTGTTACAACCTCAAAATACAACTATGAACCTGATAATGAGCATAACGTGGGCACTTTAAGGTTTAAAACCCTGTGGCGATGAGTCCTCTCCTTGTCTCAACAAGACAAAAGATTCCTGAGCTTCACTCTGCTTAAGGTGCAAAGCAGTCTTCAAAGCAAAGTGTTTTTTGGGCGTTGAAAGTCTCCGTGAACACCGCGTTGACGTTCGGCGTGAGGCGAGCGCTGTAGCTCAGCAGGCGACCGTCGTAAAGCAGCTGGTCTGGGGTCAGCTGGGTTTGCCTCGGAGCTCTGCACAGACAGAAAGCAGAGACAGAGACGGTTGTTGTTATGGAGGAGGGTTCAGCTTCTGAGTCCGATAGGTCTTTTCCACCAAGGCTCACCAGGAGGTGCTGGTTCTGGTTCCGGTTCCGGTGCTGGTTGCCAGTTCGGTGCCGGTTCTACTCGCCGATTATCTCAGAACCAGAGCTCGATTTGACCATAGCTTGAGTAGGGCTACGTCACATCGTCACTGCGAGCGCCCCCGTTATCCACGTAGCGATATACAAATTCCCACTGGAGTTCAAAGACGGGCCCTGACAGGTCTCTGTGGACCGCTGTGGACCGAGGACACGTTCAAGAAGACAGGTAATTATCTCGCATGATGTAACGTTTATTACAATCTTTTGCTGGGTTGCCATGGCAACATCAGTAGCGTCAAGCAAAACCCCGTTAGGGTGAACAGACGTCCCGGTTTGACCGGCTCAGTCCCAATTTTCCAGACAATAAGCCTATCGGGACCCGCCCCCAGCACCTGACCTAACCGGGTCTTACCTCTAGACCAGCGCTACGTTGGTGCTGAGTTGGAACCGGTGTTCTCGGCCCAGAACCAGGTTTATTTGCGTGGAAAAGCTGTAAAGAACCGGTTCAATATCTCGCACCGACTCCGAACCAGCACCAGAACCGCCTTGGTGGAAAAGACATATGAGTGATATCATCACGGGGCATCGGTTGGAACGCAAGATCCAGGAAAACCAGTTTGATCAGCACCATGATTTGATTAAAAACATTAAAAACCACACACGGGTCAGTCTACCTTGTGTGGTACATCCGTGCGACGTCCCTGTCGACCCAGGAGCAGCCTTTCTGCGAGCTCAGCAGCCCGTGGACGGTCGGGGAGAACACAGTGCGGGGGTTAACGATGATCTTGAAGTTTTCGTACTGGGTCTTTGGGGTGATGGGTTCGTGGTACAGGTGGGCCAGGATGTTGACCCCGGACACACGGCCGGGGCAGCAGTCCCGCGGGTGCAGGGTTCGGTTGCCGGGAGGACGCCGGGTGACGGCGACGGAGAACACGTTGTTCTCAAACATGTAACACTGGTCAGAGCCATATTTGTTTTCCAGCAGAGGCAACAGCTCCGTCCAGCTGGTCACAGGATGAGGAAAAGAAAGAAAATACACATGGACATGTGTCAACGTCACGCTTCATAACACACAACAGCACACTGTGATAAAGGTGGAAGAATGTTTAAAAGGATGCATTTGTAAACATTTGCAACTCTTACTTTAAAGCAGGGGTCTTCAACGTTTTTCAGTCCAAGGACCCCCAAAGTGATGGCGAGATGGAGCGGGGACCCCCTAATTATATATATTGTATTTACATATTATATGTGTGCATTGATGACTAAATGACATCTTCTGCCTCCATTTATCTGTTTACTACAGTGTGTTGAATTCAAGTTAATGTATATTTAAAGTCATTTCAATTAGTGGAAAAAATTGCGGGGGGGGGGGGGGGGGGGGGGGGG
>NC_048409.1:28597741-28600279 GCF_013103735.1 Etheostoma cragini
GGGGATATAAAAAAAGTCTAATCAACAAAAACTTTCGCGACTCCCATGCAGTATCTCCGCGGACCCCCTAGGGGTCGCGGACCCCCTGTTGAAGACCCCTGCTTTAAAGGACTACGCCACAGTTTGTTGAAATAGGGCTTATTCCTCAGTGCATGCATTGTTTCAGTCTGGTGCAACAACGCTAGTTAGCTTAGCGTAGTGAATGGAAACCTATGTTGCCGGTTAGCATGTTATGATTAAAAGTGAGGCATCAACAGAACAACAACAACCGAATTACTTCTTGTGGCCTGTGTATTCACAAATAGAACAAATAGCAATGCAGATTTCCTAGGCAGATATTGACTTATGACAGATGTGGGACTATATTGGGTGGAAGCACAGCCAAAGCACTGCTACATGGGCGCAGGGATCACGCAGCAACTTAAACTCCCCAACTTTCGTCAACATACCCAGTGGGAATAGCCGGCTATATTTGAACTTTACTCACACAGAGTTGCTGCGTGATATCTCGGCGCCATCTAGCATGTATGTGCTCCCACTCATTAAATTTGTCGGGATGTAAATCTTTCCTGCTGTTTGGACAATCCTGGCCAGCTTGTTTTTGTCTGTTAGTGTAAAATGTCCAAATAAGACAGAGATGTTAGACTAAGGTGACCAGATTTCTCAGACAAAATCCGGGTATATTTTCAGCTCAGAAGCGTATATTTACCTCCAAAACACGTCATGTTTTTTTATTTTTGTAAAACTTAAAACGGGGACACTGGACCTAGACCTGTTCCCATTAGGGGCTGAGCCCCCCTAAAGGTCTGATCCTAGAATAGCCCCAGCTGCTACCTCATACTCCACCACACCTCAGAGGGGAATGTTAATGTTTACTGAACTGCATTCATCCGACAGCTTTTGCTTTATTGCTTCAGGCTTGTTTCTGCAACAGCTCAGTGAGTATCGGCTAGAATAAAAACTATTGAGGAAATATTTTCCTTTGACCTTGACCCTGCAGTGTCTCTGCAGTCGGCAGCAGAGAAACAAGCTACAATGGAAGTTAATGGGAGAGTTGTCCAGCTTGTGTTTACGTTCATAAAAGTGCTCGTTCTGCTGCTGACAGACTCAGATTAATATTCTAAGTGTCTGACAACATTATGGAAAGGATTTCTAAGGAGGTCGACCTTCCTGTTAAAGATTAAGCTCCTTTTTTTAGAACATAAAAGTCCGAAAATGCGTTCGCTAAACCCACCAGACTCCATTTAAATAATCTGTGATTTCAGCATCGTAAAATACGGCTTTCTGAAACATCACTTTCGGGTCTGTCAGTCACAGTGAAAACCGGGGACTGTCCCCGGAAACCTGAGGGAGAGCGGAGTCCACGAGCAAAGTAGACCTAATCCTTAACTCCAGTTTCGAGGTCCAGTATTAGTTTTGGCAGTTTTTTCAAATGCACGGGCAAAATCAAGCTCTGTAATCCCTAGACGTAACGCTAGTAATCACGTGTCCCACAGGTCTGTGGTTGTGACACAAGGTCAGAGATTTTAGGGTACATAGACATGGAGGGTAATAATTAATTTGATACCAGGCATCATCTCCGAGGGCTAAAGGTTGATGGGTCTATTTTCTTAACCCTCATGTTGTCCTCGGGTCAATTTGACCTGTTTTCCTATATCAATGTTCTTTTTAATTCCCCAAAATAACATGATTAATTCCACACAATGCTGTTTGGAAAGTACAAATCTCTACTTTCATTAATTTTGGGGCGGCTTATTCAATTTTATAGTATTTGAAAAAAACATTGAAGTGTTTTTAAAATAGTGTTGAGTAAAAGTTGACATATTCCAGTCTGTGATTATCATCAACATCCATTCCTTTAATTTTAGTCTAAAAAATTCCTAATTTCTGCTTTTCTAACTCAAACATAAGGTATAATTTCATATAAATGAGGTTTATTGACCATAAATTGCAAAAATAACTGTAAAACTAAAGTTAATAAGTTAGTGTTACGTAGTGTAGAAAACGTCAAGTGGCAAACATTGAAAAAAAAGCGCCAAAAGTGATAAAAAAGGGACAAAAACATAAGAAAAAGCTTTAAACAATTGTTAAAAAGCCTTAACAAAAAATGCACGGACAATTTTGATGAGAAGACAACACAAGGGTCCAACAGCGTGCTACCTGTTGACCGCCTGGGGCAGGATCAGCTCGTCCATATCGTGCAGGGCCACGTATCTGGACCGGTACATGTATCGGTAAACGCAGTCGGTGAGAGCAGGGATCTGGCCGAGGTAGTGGAGGTCACCTGGACCGTGTTGGGGCAGCCAGCCCCGAGACACATTCACAAATCTGGAGATGGACCAGGGAATCACTTCTACCAAACCTGGGGAGGACACAGTGGAAGAGACGTGTCAGCAGCTGAGAGGTTTTATTTATACTTCATTAGTCCCACAAGGGGAAACTACACTTTACACTCTGTTGTTATTACACACAGGCCTGAATTACACACACATGCTCAGGACCTACACATGCACTAATGGAGAGATGGGGGGGGGGGGG